>NC_061841.1:6565161-6567661 GCF_019202785.1 Penaeus chinensis
CAGAGTGCATATGAGTGATCCCTTGGAGACAAAAGCCAAGCATATCAGGTCGTGAACTGACTTCCAATAGCAAATGGCTGTACCCAACCAAACAACACAAACGCAGGGCAAATATGGTGCCCTGGTTTATATAGACATTAGCTAGACATACATTTACATAAACAAAGAAGGGTAAAGGTAAAGACGCATCCTGGAAAATAAGTTAGAGCCCTTGAAATGTTTATGTATCGTTCCAGGACAGTTCTAGGAATTTTGGCACCCTAGTTGAGCTTGGGATTTGCCCCCCCCCCCCCCCCCACCACCACCACCACCACCAAACATAACCACAGGCGCTCCCCTCCAGATGCGACCGGTGCCTATGAAGTCTATGATAACAATTTGTTATCATAAATAAATGGGTGGAATTCTTTGTTTTCCTTCTGGCAATTACACTATCGAATAGATTATACAAATAGCTATTTATCTAGATGCCAGATCTTACAACACACTCTCATTGGCCAGACACGATGACGTCATTTAGCTCTACCTTTGTATTCTTGTCAGCTTGTGCGATATGTCACAAGTGTTTTCTCAATATATATTATTTGAAAATGCTTCAGTCATAAAAATGGTAAAAGGAAATCGAAGAAACATAAAAATAAAGGAACCTTAAAACTATTTGCAATAAACAAACAAGGAAAAGGTACAAGGGTGGGGTTTTGTTTGGCGGTTGCCATACAGACTTTTCATTTGAATAGACCTATAGGAAAGGTTATGGAAAAGATTAGTTACCGAGATAAAATACACATACTGCCTGCGATATCCACAGAAGAATCAAAACAAATGAATTCACAAATTACAATAAGAAATGTGGCATCCTAAACATATCCTGTTAACAGAATGGACACATGCATGCTACCTTTGAATTGTGCTTACTCGGCTCACTCCATTTCGACCAAGCTACTCGAGATTGGGGCATGAGCCAGCGCTGTTATCATGATATGCCACATTACCAAGACTACGAAGTTTACTCACTCCCTCAGAAATGCATCCAGCTTCCTTACCTTAACAGTGAAGCTGAATCAAGGCTAACCACATTTCCCCAATACAGATAATCTCTTCCTCTCCAGCCCTAGCTGCTTTAGCACCTGTAGCAGCAACAGTCCAGCAGCCAGCCGGTGACCTTGCTATAGACCACAGGACGATCTGTTTCTGTTGTACCCATAAACAAGTGAAAAATGGTGGCTGAAAGTAGAATACATGAATGTTGATAGTGGAACGCCGGTGTTTACTTTTAAATTGAATATATATATATATATATATATATATATGTATATATATATGTATGTATATGCATATGTATATACATATATATATGTATATATATGTATATATCTATATCTATATTTATATCTATATATATCTATCTATATATAATGTATATATATACATACATACACACACGAGAGATGTTCAATGAATTCTTGGCCTAACCTAGGAGCAAAAACAGAACAAAGGTTCACTCAACTCATTTCATTTTGCAACGTAATCGTCTTTGACTGTGATGTGATTCTCTATGCTTGTCTTCAGTTGCAAAAATCCGACCATGAAGAATGGTGGGTTGAATCCCGTCAAAACCTCCATAACCTTCACCTTTTGTCTCCTCGTTATCAGCCGAAGAGATACCCTAAAGCTGCTTCTTCATGTGTGGGAAAAAAGTGAAAGTTAGAGGATGCCAGATCGGGGGAATAAGTGAGATGAGACACCACTCTGTACATGGCCAACAAGCTCTTGTGCTCAGGCACATTGGCCTGCAAGAGAGGAACGTCTCCAATCAATTTCCTTTGGCATTTCTCACGTACAACCGCCTGAAGCCTCCTAGTAGATCAGCAAAATATAGCCCGTTAGTGG
Organism: Penaeus chinensis; assembly: GCF_019202785.1. Classification (NCBI taxonomy): domain Eukaryota; kingdom Metazoa; phylum Arthropoda; class Malacostraca; order Decapoda; family Penaeidae; genus Penaeus; species Penaeus chinensis. The sequence continues at coordinate 6,567,052 of NC_061841.1, forward strand.
TACGATCATGATCCAGGAAATTTGTGACCTTGAGTTTTCGTGGATTCGGGAGGAGAGATGCTTCTATTGCTTAGATTCTGCCTTGGTGTCCAAATCGAAGTGAGGAACCGACGTTTCATCCGTGGTTACGAATCGGGCCACGAAACGCTTTGGATCCGTTGGATGTCAACATTTCCGTTGAAGTCATTATCTGGTTCCTCTTCCGCTAAGGCGTCGGCATTCTTGGGACTCGTCGGGCAGACACCTTGGAAATGTCGAGGTGATCGTGCAAGATGGTGACAACAGATCCCTTACTGATCCCCAGTTGGGAAGCAATGTATCGCGCTGAGATTTGTCCATTAAGCAAGACCATCCTCTCCACCAAGACCATAGTCTCTTTGGTGATGGACCACCAATTCGGGGGTCATCCTTACACGATTATCCACCCTGCTTAAAAGAGAGCAGCCTAACATTTAACAGGAAAGTAGGATAGGGCACTGCCCTCACCTCCTCATGAATCAACAGGGGCACTTCCCCTTGAATCACGGGAGAGTTTATCACTGTTCGAAGTTACCGTTGAATTAAATGAAAAACTTTGGGTGATGACAGGCCATGCATTACTTGTTGGAAC
>NC_061841.1:6575161-6577661 GCF_019202785.1 Penaeus chinensis
TACTATGTCATCGCGAACCACCGCTGGGCCGATAATTAAGTCGACAAAGGATTCATCCACGGGATAGCTGCATGGCTGATGTGTCGCCACGCCCCCCGACGATCCCACGCAGATATCTCACCGCGCTGAAGGGCCTTCGCGACGACGAGACCATCCTCATCACCCAGGCTGATAAGGGTGGGGGTATCGTTGTTATGGATAAAAGTGAGTACATACTTAAGATGAACAATTTACTTCCCGATGCTTCTGTTTACAGGAAAGTAAGGAAAGGTGAGGGGGAGATGGAAGCTCCCAGATTCAAGAAGAAGGCGAGGGATTTACTCCTGCGTTCAGCTAAAGGTAAAGGTCTACTTCACCTGCTGGAGGAGGCTCCCCGCAACCTCTGGTATTGGCAGCGCTCCCCGTCGTTTGGCTAAGTATTTGGCTAAACCCCTCTCCGGCGCTATCGGGGTCATCAGTGATTCCCACCTGTAGATCTCTGGGGACCTCATCAGACGTCTACAGACTTCCGGGTGTAAAAATAAAAAGCTTGCCAGTTTATATGTAAAATCCCTCTTCACCAATGTACCCACAGACGGAGCAGTCCGAGCGGTCGAGAGGGTCACCAGCTCCATGTAGACGCAGCACTTCCACTGCCGAGACATAACTTCGTTCGCCTGGTGAAGTTATGCGTGGACTTCGGCTACTTTGAATTTGCTGGGGAAGAATACCAGCAGATAAGTGGTCTTGCCATGGGCTCCCCCCTGAGTGCAGTCATGGCCTGCCTGTTCATGGAGACGCTGGAGAGGAATGATTACAAGGATATAATCGGCCGGCATTCAACTTGGCTTCGATACGTAGATGATGTCCTCGTCATTGTCCCCAGAAGGTCGTGCTTACAACTTACACTGACGCGACTTAACTCCGCCCACGAGAAAATCCAGATTACCGTGGAGGAGGAAGAGGATCAGAAATTACCTTTGTTGGACACTCTGATCCATCGGGGTGACAACAGCCTACGTTTCTCGGTATACAAGAAGCCTACCTACAAAAAATGATTATACCCATTACTACTCCGCCCACAGCAACAAAACAAAATCTGGCGTTGTAATCAGCTTCTTCTCAGAGCACTGAGGATCTGCAGCCCCGAATATCTTGAGGATGAGGTTGCCTATATAATTAATTCCTTTATGAATCATAAATATCCCAGAGGCTTCCTCCTACTAAACCTCAGAAAGAAGGCGGAGAGTATAATCACAAAACCAAACCCTGTAGCTTCTTCTAATGATTTTCTCGTATTACCGCCGTGTAACATTTCCCAGGCGATCAGCAGATACTTTGGCAATACTGTGAAAATCGACAGCACATCCGGGAAAAAAGATACATGACATGATACGGGACAAGAAGCGGCTCGAAAGCAACCTTAACAGTGCGGTATATCGCATACCCTGCAGCAGATGCGATACAGCATACTGTGGTGAAACAGGCCGTGGTTTCAGCAGCAGGATCAGCGAGCATCGAGCTGACATCCGTCACCATAGGACTTCCAACGCCATGGTGGTACATATAGATGAAGCTGGACATCTACCCAATTGGAAGGAAGCGAAAATAGTCCATGAGAACTGAACAGGCAGAAAAGAAAAGTTATGGAAGCTGCTTACATCGCGACGGAGAATAACATCAACACAGCGTCGGGTAGATCCAAACTATCCAAGGTCGCGGCAGCTATTATACGGACAACGAGTGGGAGGTCACAGTCGTCAGGTGGTTCGTCAGCTCATGTCTGATATATATATATATATATATATATATATATATATATATATATATATATAAATACTCTGTATTTCCCTTGATGTATGTATTTCTGACGAAGATAATCGAAACCGGTCAAATACATCTCTTGTATTGTGAAGATATTCATTCTCATTCATACCTTTTCTACATTTGTCAACATGAATGCGGTTCATATATATATATATATATATATATATATATATATATATATATATATATATATATATATACACATACACATATATATATGTGTGTGTGTATGTAAATATGTTATATAGGTTTATAGATATACGTATATATGTGTATATATGTATATATATGTGCATATATATATATTTATATACATATATGAATATATATATATTTCTTTAACAGAGCTTTAGCAAAATATATGCAATTACAAATAGCATACAAATGGTTTTTAACAACGGACCGGCTCACTATACGTGGCACGCAAATACACAAAAAAAAGACCTTGCGTGCTGGGGTTTAAAGACACGGGTAAGTAAACGCCATTAATATTTCGGGTGGCACCGAACTTTTACCCTCTCGTGAAGTTGACACAAAAAGACAAACAAAAAATTCGTGTGATTTAAGGTCAGACTCGATTCTACGTGCTGGCGTTATATACCTGGTCTCACGGGGAAATGTTATTACACCTTTCCGCTTTGTATCTTAACGCTATGTCTGGGATGCCACAACCTTTACAGAAAATACGATAGGG
>NC_061841.1:6590161-6592661 GCF_019202785.1 Penaeus chinensis
GTGATAATAATAATAATAAAAATTATGATAATGATAATAATAATGATAATAATAATAATATAATAATAATAATAATGATAATAATAATAATAATAATGATGATGATGATGATAATAATAACAACAACAATAACAATAATGATAAGAATAAGAATATTAATAATAATGATAATAGTAATAACGATAATAACAATGATAATAATAATAACAACGATAATGATAACAATACTAAGGCAATTATAATAACGATTACAACAATGATTATAATGATTATAATAATAATGATAATAATGACAATAGTGATGATAATGATAACAACAACAACAACAACAACAACAACAACAACAACAATAATAATAATAATAATAATAATAATAATAATAATAATTATAATAATAGTAATAATGATGATGATGATGATGATATTATAATGTTAATGGTAATTATGATAATAAGCAGAATATATCAATTACAACGATAATAACAAAACTTAGGAGAGATTGGGTGTTATAGGTAATACTAGCGTCTTGTTTATAGTTTTAATAATAGTTTTGATTTTAATTTACTTATAGGTTTAGTTAATTGTTCGTGCTACGCTTTGCTCAAAAAAAAAAAAACGAAAATGTCCATAAAAGTTTCCAATTTCTACAGCGCCCCATACACATTCGCGCTAAACGATACACACGTATACTAGCATACATACACGCAGCAAGCAGACACACGCGCACACAGACACCAACAAATACACGCTAATGCACCCCCACCCCCTCCCATACACACACACACACACGCACAAGCACCCAGCGATCCACAACATAAATCACACCAGTTGGGGCAGCACACAGTCGTGTCAAATTTATGACTTCCGCAGAGGCGAGCGGGGTTTTTTTGTTTTTGTTTTTTGTCGCTGAATTCATAATTAATCTTGACTATTGGCCCTCCGAAGTTCCTATCATTTCTTCCACGGTCACCGGTGTTTACAGGCTCATCCTGCTGTCTTGCTGAGTCGGTCTTGGCGCGGCTTAGCAGGAACAGCGTTGGGTTACCCTGTCTGCTTATCTCCCATTGCATAATATATCTAAGGTATGTTTATTCGTGCGTATATATGAGTGAGTATACTTTCTATAGTCTCTTTCTCTCTCTCTCTTTTTTTTTTTCTTTTTTTTTTTGAGTTGTAGTTTTCTTGTTTTCTAATATTGTTCGTCTTACCGTTACAATTCCCTCGCTCTGACTGTGGAGAAATGACACCCTCATATGAAATTAAGAAATTATATTTCTAATTTGCTTTTTCTTGCGAGTCTGTCCCTCTTTCATGTCCAAAATTAATTCGTTACACCAATTACATTGTCTTCTCAAGACTGTCCTTTCTTCACTGCAGTGGACGAGGAACTTACATCCGTCGCCCTTTACAGAACTCGTACTTATGCAGATCACAAATGACGAGATAATTCTACAAGAAACTAAAAGTTATTATCTTAAACAACATACGCACATTATATACAAACACACACACACACACACACACACACACACACACACACACACACACACACACACACAACCACACACACACACATACACACACACACACACACACACACACACACACACATATATATATATATATATATATATATATATATATATATCTGTGTGTGTGTGTGTGTGTGTAAATGTATGTAATAAATTTTGCTGTTTTCCTCAGTTTGGTAACACATTATTTTTTTCTAATCTTGTTGGTCTTGCTATTACAGTTTCCCTATTTTGATTATGAAATGAAATCAAGATTATTTTTCCAGGTCTGCCTGTGTTTCGCCGCTTTTTTTAAACTATATTTTAAGAAACTATAGATAGCGGGTTACAGGACCTAAGGAAACGCAAACACACAAATGTATAGATGACTTGAGATCAAACAAAAGTGTTATTTCAATCTAACGTAAAGATAAGCAAAGCAGGGTTATAAAAACAGGTAAATTATAAAGATGATTTAGGAATCTATACTCTTTATTAAGTACAATCTCACCGGAAAACTCCTCTTTAATATATGGAAAGGTGAAAGCCCACGGATAATGTATAATTAGTAAGTTACTCAAAGAATTCAGAAGTGAAATCAGACCATTTTCCGTTTCGTGGTGCAATTGCAAATGTCGCTACAAAAAGAGACTAGAAAGAACTTACTAAAACAGACTAGATATTACATGACCTCGTTACGTTATCTGACAGTTCCGACATTGCCCATTATTCTTCATCAGATTAAAATGAAGCCACAGCAGCTGGTCAGCTTCCTGTTGCTGACTTCCTGGGCTGCAGTTCGCGCTGAGGACCACACGTCTACAGGAGTCATGTGGCAGGCAGCCAACGTTCGCGACGGAGTGACAACCACGGCCAGGGAGGAGATCTCACCGGGGAGCGAATTGCTGTGCGCCGTGGAGGCCACCAAGCGGTCTTGGTGCACCTTCTACTGCTACATCGACGATGTCTGTCGTTTGTACGATATCGTC
>NC_061841.1:6597661-6612661 GCF_019202785.1 Penaeus chinensis
ATTTTACACACACTCCCCGTGGGCACTCGGTGGATTGTTATACATCTATATCCATGCGGTATTGCATTATTCCATCTTTTATATATATATATATATATATATATATATTTAGTATATATATACATATATATATATATTTGATATATATATATAAATATATATATGAATATATATATGAATATATATAAATATATGTAAATATATATATATATATATATATATATAAATAAACATATATACATTTATATACATATTTATTTTTATATATATTTATATATATACAGTAAATATATATATATATGTATATGTATATATGTGTGTGTTTGTTTGCATTTGTGAGTATGTATATATATATATATATATATATATATACATATGCACACACACACACACACACACACACACACACACACACACACACACACACACACACACACACACACACACACACACACACACACACACACACACACACACACACACACACACACACACACACACACACACACACACACAAACACACAAACACACACACACGCACACACACACACACACACACACACACATACACACACACACATATATATATATACATACATATAATCGGTGATGAGTAACGAAACATTATGCATAAATCGTTTCTAATGCTAAAATCTCACAGTAGTTTTCGTTATTATTATTATTATTATTATTAAGTCGTGGCGATTCTCTGAGGAGCCACATCCGCATTCGAACAGACGAGTGAAAAAATACACGTTTGCTTACTTCAACTCGAAAACTACTAGCAGGGTGGTTCCAACGAGGGGACACCATCTCATGCCGAGCCTACTGGCCTATAGGCTCCCTGTGCACTGTGCAGCGCGGGTCAGTTGGGTTTCCATACAGCACCATGACCACTCTCTCCATTGTCGCCCAGAATATCGTCGTCGTGGTATTGTGGTGCTTGGACATAATTTCCCGAGTGCTAAAGCTGTGGTTGGGTTACCGGCCTGTGTGGCAGGTCTCCCAGGCAGGGGGTGTGCTTCACTTTTCCCCTTGTAAATGGTGTAACAGTCGTAATGCCAACACCCTTGACCATTATTGATTTCAGTGCCCCACAATGATAAGTCTGCTACTAAGGGGACAATATCTGCTTCAAATCTGTGCTCATTTACCTAAAGATGACAACCTATATTTAATTCTTACTCGCTATTTGCACTTTGGTGAATGTTAATTGTATGGCTATATATTTTTGTCACTTTGTATGTATGTGTGCGTGTCCTCCGCGTGCCTTCCGAGTCATGAATGCTATATTGATTAATGGTTAATGATTAGAAGACATAAATGTGCTATACATCAAAGGTCATACAGCACTATGGTAAAGTATTGTGGCAAAAAGGGTGGAAATGAGTTAATGATCAGGATAAGATGTGTTACATGTCAAAGGTTGTAGAATGCTGTAGGATAGAATATTAGTGAAAATGATATAGAGGGGGAACAAATGGAATACAGTGGGGATTTGTAAAAGGATGTGGTTAAAGCTATAGAGTGATCAGATCAAATGGAGAGTATGGGAAAGTAACACTTTATGGGAAAACTGCAAAAGAGCTATTATGAAGAATCAAATAATATGGTAAGAAACGATAGTTGTGGAAGTAGGAGAAGAATCCTGAGAATGGAATAAGGGAACAGGAGATCGTGGTGAAGTATCGGGAAGAGTGTCAGGAAGGGAGGGATCCACAGCAGGACATTGTTTTGGCTTAAGGGAGTCAGAGGAGCATCTAAGTGGGGGTGGTAGAGGGATTGGTGAAGCACACGGGAGGAGGAGAGGATGGGGTGCTTTTTGGTTAAGTGGGAGGAAGAGGGGTAGAGGGAACTTGAGGAGGATGGATATCTGCAGATACTTTGAATGTAGAGCGACTAAAGAGATTAGAGGGTGGATGAGGGAGTGTGGATCATTCTCTTGAGCCATTTTTATGAACTTTTGGATGTCTTCAAGAGTTTCTGGAGGGGAGTTGGGTGGGGAGGTCTGAGAAACAAAGGTCTTCTTGTGTGGAGAAGTAGAGGAAGAGATGGGTGTAGGAGAGGATGTGGTAGAAGATGGAGTGGAATATTTAGGGTGTCTGGTACGACAGGTAGAGTGAGAAGGAAGGGGAGGGTTAGGCACCGGGTAAGTGGTAGAGATTGGAGTGTCTGGATTTAGACAGGAAAAGGAATTTGACTGGGGGAAAGAGGTAGTAGAGATAGGTTGGTTCAGGGTAGAAGGAAGAGATACTGGGAGAGATGCTGAGACTTCTTGAGAAGATGGGAGGTGAGCAGATTGAAGTACATTTTTCAAATAGGTAGAAAGAGAAAAACCTCTTCTGCATGCTTCTTATCTGGCTTCACGTAGAGTGAAGCCTAGTTTGAACAGGGGAGCTGCTACCTGAGATTCGAACTTGTAGGCAGAGCAGCTTCTATAAAATACATTATGGGAGCCACCACAATTGGCACGTGCGCGTGACTGCGGGCAGCGGGCTGTGGAGCGACAGTGTTTGGCTGGGTGGCCAAAACGCCAAATTTCTGAGATTAACGGGGAAGTTGTCGATATGGTTGGGCGGGGCAGGACACTCCACCAATATAAAATCTCATGGGCAGTTGGAGAGACGGAAACGAGTATTAAGGGAGTAGTGAGGTTGGGCAGTAATAGGTTTACCAGTGAGGTCAATCAGAGTAGATAGTTCACGAGCTTGAGACTCAGATGAAACTTTGCCTACTTGTTTTTGGTTGGAAGAGAAGGGTATTGTCAGAGTATGGGGCTGTAGGGGGAATCACAAAGAATTGATCACACTTGCCTGGGCCAAAAAGGGTACTCAAAAGGTTTGCAGAGTGGAAGCAGTAGAAGGATGAGGGCAGGAGGAAGACGGGGTGGTATGGAGAGAGTACTAGTACTATTGGGAGGACAATAAGGATGAAGAGTAGTAATAAGCAGGGTGTAGGTAGATAATGAAGAAGACTGCAGTGGGAGATGGAGTGGAAAATGTTGAGAGAGAGGAAGGGGTGTATTCTGAAGGTTGAGTAATGACCTGGGTGGATGATTCGGAATGGATAGAGTTGACATCAAGCATCAAGGAGGTGGTATTAGTATCAGTCAGAGTCGGTCGTGTTAAAGGAGAGGCAGGGGTCAGGAAACCAATTAAATTAAATTTAGATAGGCAAGTTGATGAAGAGAAAGCCCTTAATATTGGACATGGTCTGAAACAAATGGGGAGAGGAAATGGTCTACCCCTCAGGGTCTCCATGAGGGGTAAGGGCTAGACAATTAACCAAGGGAATACCATGCCCATGACTCCCAGAGACCATTCATGCCTGACACAATGCCAGCCTTTCATCCTTTCAGCACAGCTCTCACACCTTAGGAAGTGGACTGAAGAAGGCGATGATAAAGAGAAGGAAAGGAAAGGGGAAGAAAAGACCATGCAAAATTATTTGAGGCGAGGGCTGAGGTCCAAGGTAGGGATGATCCCTTACATTGGACCCCAATCTTCATCTCGTAAGCCCCCCCCCCCCCCCCACGACGACAACAAGCAAGGGATTAGGGGGGACACGGATGCTTTGTACTTATTTTAGCTGTAATTGTCACTAGGCTTGTCACCTTCAGCTGCAATAAAATTATCAAATAATAGTATATCTTTCTGTCTCATGAAATTATCCACACTCATAAGTCTAAGAAAAGTGAAGCTATTTTCTCCAATCTACAACTTCTAAATAAGAAATGCAAACTATCCCAAAAACCTTAAACAAAAACATGCAACTTTTTCAACAAATACATTCCAAACCACACTGGAACACCTATGAAATCAGCCTAATCTACTCATCTGATTGAATAAATGCATAAAATTACAAACAATTTTTTATCAAAGCATGACTGTTTGTGCTATCAGTTTAAAGTTAGTCAAATATTATCATGATTTATTTTTAGTATGGATAATGAAGTTTAGTGTACCTTATTTCAACTGTAATTATATATAAAAAAAAAAAAAATGATTAACACGACATGTAATAACTAATTAGTGAGTTATTTTACATATATTCAAGGAAAATTAAAGGAACAGACTAATAATATACATTTATTTTTTTCTTGTATTGTCATTTATTTACAGAGAAAAACTTAGACAAGGAAATAAATTTAGAAAGTGAGATAAGAAAAATCATATCAGCACAAAAGGCAAGGCTTTGCATCTTTAAAAAAATATGTACAAATGTCAATATTTATAGAATACTACAAGTATTGTTTATATTACAAACAGTAACACCAATAATAACAGAAGTGATAAAAATAATGAAAAATAATTATGATGAACAGTAACAATAACTGATTGCAATTACATACATGAATAACAAGTATTAGCCATAATGATATTGACAAAAAAGTGCGAGAAAGAAAGAAGACAAAGAAAATCAGAGAGAGAGAAATAAATGCTATCCTTTTCTATTTCTTCCAGAGATGCTGATAACTACTCAGGTCAAAGTCATCTTCAATGTCATCTTCAATCACCACCTGTTGAGAAGAGAAGAGAGAAAGATAGATAATTCACTTATCTATTCCTAATTCTATCCTTGTTACAGATGCTCTCTAAAGACATCATTCATTTGTTCAGGAGAGAGGAATCTTCTTACTTGCTAAAACTTTAAAATCAAAGAATTATTTCAAAATGCAATAACCTAAAACTGAGGGACAGAGAGAGTGTAAAACAAAAATGTGGAAAATGAACGAAGAAAAATAATAGTTACAGGCACAAAGACACAAGAAAAATAAATAAATAAAGAAGAAAATACAGGAAAAACAAAGAGAAGAAAAACTTAACGGAAAGACAGAAAGAAAGAAAGAAAGAAAGAAAGAAAGAAAGATAGAAAGAAAGAAAGAAAGGAAGGAAGGAAGGAAGGAAGGAAGGAAGGAAGGAAGGAAGGAAGGAAGGAAGGAAGGAAGGAAGGAAGGAAGGAAGGAAGGAAGGAAGGAAGGAAGGAAGGAAGGAAGGAAGGAAGGAAGGAAGGAAGAAGGAAGGAAGAAGGAAGGAAGAAGAAGAAGAAGAAGAAGAAGAAGAAGAAGAAGAAGAAGAAGAAGAAGAAGAAGAAGAAGAAGAAGAAGAAGAAGAAGAAGAAGAAGAAGAAGAAGAAGGATGGTTCCTAAAGTGTGCCTCTTACCTTTGCTTTTGGTTTGCGAGCTTCCAGACGTTTTCTTCTCTCGGCCTCACTCAAAGTTGACAGATCAAGAGGCAACTGTTTGAAGAAACAGGAAATAAATATCTTCATAGTAAGGAAAACAAAACTCACAATTATAATGAAACAATTACATCAAATAATACTAAGAATGACAAAAAAAAAAAAAAAAAAAAAAAAAAAAAATACTGGAAATTATAGTCTCAATGATGTCAGACGCAGCTAATTAACTTGTGGCTAAATCTGATCCCTACATTGAAAATGTTTGATGTGTTTGTTTCTACTCTTGTATCTCTTAATATCTAGCATATATTCAATTTTCAACAATTCTAACCTTGTAATAAAAGATGTCAAACACCACACCATAACTGCATTCACTCACTCACTCACACACATGCACACACGCACACACACTCTCTCTCTCTCACTCTTGCTCTCATGCTCTCTCTCTCTCTAACTTACCTTAATAATCTTGCGTGGTTCATGGTATCTAACATTAATAGTGGAACCATCCATTTGCACTATAGAGACTGGATACATGCGAGTGTAAGTGAGGCGACCAATGCGGGCTATGCTTGCTCGATGGCAGTTTATGTCACTTCTCGCAGTTGTGGTAAAAGAACGGACAAGAGGCAGAAGCAGCTGTTTCGCATTTGATGACATTCTGCAAAAAAAAGTCCCAGTTGTATATATATGTATGTGTGTGTGTGTGTGTGTGTGTGTGTGTGTGTGTGTGTGTGTGTGTGTGTGTGTGTGTGTGTGTGTGTGTGTGTGTGTGTGTGTGTGTGTTTGTGTGTGTGTGTGTGTTTTGTGTGTGTGTGTATTTTGTGTGTGTGTATTTTGTGTGTGTGTATTTTGTGTGTGTGTTTTGTGTGTGTGTTTTGTGTGTGTGTGTTTTGTGTGTGTGTGTTTTGTGTGTGTGTGTTTTGTGTGTGTGTGTTTTGTGTGTGTGTGTTTTGTGTGTGTGTGTTTTGTGTGTGTGTGTTTTGTGTGTGTGTGTTTTGTGTGTGTGTGTTTTGTGTGTGTGTATTTTGTGTGTGTGTGTTTTGTGTGTGTGTATTTTGTGTGTATTATGTGTATTATGTGTATTATGTGTATTATGTGCATTATGTGTATTATGTGTATTATGTGTATTATGTGTATTATGTGTATTATGTGTATTATGTGTATTATGTGTATTATGTGATTGTGCATGTGCATGTGTGCACATGCACATGAAATTACTCTATGAATGAAAAAAGATGAACTCACTTGAACATCTTTATATTGCAGTAAAAGGTGTACAGTATTTGGAATCAACATACTGATTAATTTTTCTTCTACAGTATAGTTGTTGTACAATTGAATCTAAGAAGTTAATTGCATTGCAATATCAATATAACATTTAAAAAAGAAACCTACTTTTTATAATTTACACCACATGCAGATGTATTGTCAAATAAAGAAGTTCAGAATCTATAATATAGAGTCTGTTTGCCTTTGCCAAAGAACTGAAGATACACACAAGTTAGGCATATGTTGAATGACACCATTGCCTTGACCTAAAGGTTATACAGGTCTCATCCTGCCCTGTGTCCTAGGAATAAAAGAGGTCCACTGAGCACTGAGCTACCCAACTGACTGTTCAAATCCAATTGAAACTTTATGTTATCTATCAGCAATGGCCTACAATCTGAAGTCCTGCATTGTAGCAGTACAGTGTCACACAAATGCCACAGCCTCCATGCTTCATGCTTGGGCAAAGGCCATTAAAATAAAGAGTAATTCTTTACTGTATGGACTGTTACAATTTTTTTTTCAATCTAAATTGCCTGTGACTGGGAGTGCCCTTTGGGCACTGCCCAAAAGGAGAGTTGATGGGGGCTCTGCCTCCCAGGAACCCCTAGGAAATATTTGCCATATTTTCTGGTGGCAATTAAGATGTCACACAATGTCTCACAACACTCAAAACCTGTCTCAGGATAGAGGCGAAAAAGGCTGCAAGCCCCGCTCACTGCTGTAATAGGAATGGCCATGGTTGATGGCCAGCTGATTTACTTTTTCTTTTTTATTTTTCTTTGACTTGTACAAACTATTTTGGCTTTTTCTATGTTATGGTGGGCTATACTGTGATATAGATACCAAGTATAAGTAAGAATTTTCATGAAATTGACCAAGGTAACAGAAATGCACCTGGCAACTTGATAAATGTTTACTGCCCATTCAATCCCTGTTGTGAGAGAAATGTCGCATAAGGTGTAACCATCAGAAAAGACAGCTATAGTCTTTACCTCAGTAAACTTGACAAGACAGAGCTGAAACTCAAGATCATGGGGTAGACATAGGCTGTGAGAAGCGCTTTCTGCAATCTTTATCACTTATATGTCTCTGCAGATTATTTCTTGTACCAGCAACTACAACTTTCAGTGTTACACTATATCATCTTCAATTTGCCCTACCATAATGTGTCCATTTCATATTAACCAAATAAAGTTTGGACTTATTCTCTATCTCACAAATATCATCGGGAAAGCTAAATAACTGGCACTAGCACTAGTCTCCTCAAATCTGTGCTCATATAATAAGTCTAGCGGAACTGTGGCCTCTGCAATTTGTGCATTTAGAGAATGCAAGTCTCCACAATAGGTATTATGGCAAAAGAAGAATTATTAACCTATAGAGACTTATGTACTCTACCACGGGGTGGTCTTGTTAGTCTTTGTTGGAACATAAAGAACAGGTCCCATTTAGAATTATTAACATATTAAAAGCAACTTTTTCACTTTTAATGTGCAACCACTATGATATAGTTGTCTTAGAATTCGCTGATCTATATAAGCCATGTACTATTTTCCTGGTAATATGCATATTTCTAAGATTGAAGTTTTACTTAGTTTACTATTCTATTTGTAAATCATAACAATAATATTATCATTACCATTATTATAATTCTTTACCCATCCAGATCTAAATTATTTTACTTAAGGTTCAAACGACTTACTTCCCTTGATTCTTCGAAAACCTCCATTAAATATCATTTTCTATTCCAATTCACTAGGAGAAGGCTTATAATATAGCTGTGAACAAAATATTCTGATAAAATAACAACGAAACTTACGTCGATAACATTGTTGTTTTCTTTACAGCCGGTCATGAAATCCCATCCGGTACAGTTTAGTAAGTGTTATGTCAGATATATAGATGTCATTACGGCTTTCATTATTTTACTTCAATGGATATTATTGATAGTATGGCTCATAAATAAGTTTAGATTATTTAAATTGTTATGCAGGTTCCTTAAGGTATGATTTGCGTTCTTTATAGTCATTATGAAGCCTTTAAAAGTAGCATCAAAGTAGCTATACGAGGGATAGGATGTATATATATTTATTTTCTGTGGTATTAAAAAGGGAACTAGAATTATGTCAGTTAAATCATTATTTATTCTGTAAGTTTTATTGGATGTAAAATTATTTGCAATAATATTTAAAATAATATTCTTACATACATCCTCCTTTTACAATACTATGTAAACAAAAGTAAATTGGAAATGCTGTCCCTCTTCTCTGGGAATACATTCAAGTTCTACTTAATACGTAACAAATAGCACTGCGATATCAGCAAAATGATCTCTAATATCATTCAGAGAACCTTTTTTCGTGTTAATAGGGAAAACAGAAATTTATTCTTAAATTTCCGGTATTTTTCAAGTCATGGAGATCCATTTGTAAGTTGTGAAAAGTATTTTATTTTCACTTCTGTATATATATATATATATATATATATATATATATATATATATATATATTTTTTTTTTTTTTTTTTTTTTTTTTTTTTTTTGATATGCCTCTTCTCTATTCTTTCTTCTTTCTTTTTCTTTCTTCCTTTATTCTCCTTTCTCATATCTTTCCTCTGTCTTCTTTCTTCTTTGTTATTCTGATTCTTTCAAAATTAATAATAGAAATTCATGTACTGTTTTTCCTACAGTAAAGATAGGAATCAACCAACACAGGGGCATGCAGAGATAGAAAAGAATTAATGTAGTGGTATTGAACATGGAATAACACTTATCATGTTGGGTTTAAAGGATAATCTATGCAAATTTAAAATAACATGCAATCACTTAGGCTATCAGATCTATGCAGCAAGGCATATTGTGGCCTCCATGCTCCATGTTCCCTTAGTGGTCAGCAAACCTACACTATTTGTAGTCTGGGAAGATAGAATTTGTAGACCCTCCTAGTGTTTTATTTCTGAATTTGGAGTGTTGAGCTCTGTCTTTCTAGAATGTTTGTAGTTGGAGTTTGTTGACCTTTGCTCGTTTAGAAGCTACAGCATATAACTAGATATTGTTTGTTTATGTTTTATACCTTTGATTTTGAAACTTGCTTACAGGTTCTGACTTTCATTATCAGAAAAGTCATTTGCACATCAACCCTTTCACTTGTTGATTCATTCATGTTACATTCTTTCATTACACTTTTTTTTTTCTTACTTTTCAGGGTATCCACACGAAGAAAGGCCAAGTAACAGATCGACAGAAAAATATGATGGCACGTGGTCTTCCAAAACGCTCAAAGATACCTAACGTTGAAAACATTATTGTGGTAGCATCAGGAAAGGGTGGAGTCGGGAAATCAACAACATCAGGTACTCATTGAAATTTAGTTAGTGATAATATTTGATTTTGAGTATGGCAAGACAAATGAGATATTTTGTTTATTCTTGGAATCTACTTATGTTTTTATTCTGTAAATGCTAAGTGTTTATTATACATTATATGTTTCACCAATAAAATGCTCTTGATTCCTTTTGCCAGTGAATTTAGCTTTGGCCTTATCTGAAGTGGACAGAGCAGGTGAAGTTGGACTCCTGGACATGGATGTGTTTGGACCGTCAATACCTCGCATGATGAATTTGACAGGTGCTCCTGAACTAGACAAAGGTAAGTCAGCCACACTGGTCATTTTGGTTGTAGTTTTAAGTCAAATTGGAAGAGGTTGTCTCATCCACAGCTACTGCATATTTGTCTCTCAATATAGTATATCTTGATAGTGATATCTTTAAAATTTGTGTAAAATTTCTTTAAATAATAACTTTTAACTTTCCTTCAACAGATATCTGTGGGTATCTAAAAATGTTGAAACAATAACAGATTTTATATAAATTATTGCCAACGGATTCTTTTTTAAAAGAAATAGTAAGTGATAGTGAACAGGAATATAATTTTGATTAATGACTGTTTCAGGAGTATTTTGTATGACTCATGTAAATAATTAATTTATCAATCAACATTTTATCAGATTTTTTATTTTATTGTTTCAGATGATAATATGATCCCCCTCTCCAATTACGGGATAAAATGGTTTGTAAATTTGTTTTTGTTCATTGCATATTTGCCTTTGATTGTGAAATAATTTTAGTTAGGATTGCTATCAAGAATTAATGTTTTAAAGTGAAATTGCATTTTATTTGATGAAGGTAAAAAATAGTAGGCATTTGGAGTATACCATCATCATTGTATGTTAAGTAGAATGAAGGTTTACATTTTTATTTATCTGTTAACTTTGAGTCCCAGCATTCTGTATACTCAGAACTAGTAATTGATAGTTTGCAGGTTGATTGGAAGATTGGAGTTGTATATTACTGTTGTCTATTAATAATTAGACACAACCAGGCATTCTTCTCATTTAGATATCATATTCCAAGCATATTTATTGAGTTTCTAGTACAAGAGCTGATAGCAGTATATCATTACCATTTCTATTAATAGAGTTAAGTATTATTATTATTACTATTACTATTGTTACTTTTTAATATGACCATATCCCAGTATCCTATATGTACAACCTTATTAACAGTATGTCCATGGGGTTTCTGGTAGAAGAGAAGGCAGCAGTTGTGTGGCGTGGACCAATGGTAATGTCTGCTGTACAGAGACTGCTCCTCCGCACTGCTTGGGGAAAGATAAAGTACCTGGTGCTGGATATGCCACCTGGGACCGGCGACACACAACTCTCCATCTCCCAGCTGATCAGCGTTACAGGTGTGATAGAATGGGTTTTGGGTAGATTCTGCTGGGTTTGGTTCAGTTCTTAATTAAAGAAGTATTATTAGTAGATGTAAAAAGTTGAAAGGGTGTGTAAATGAAAGAAAGATGGAGGAGAAATACTATAGACAATATGTTATGGAATTTCATCTTATTATTACTGGCATTACATATTCTTTAGTGATCACTTTTGATTCTTCTTCAAAATCTTGATGTTTATCTTGTGTTTCCAGATTTAGGACTGATGCATTAGTCTTAAAAATTACTAAACAGTTCTTGATATCAACAGGTGCAGTGATAGTTTCTACCCCACAAGACATAGCTCTCCTAGATGCTCGTCGTGGTGCTGAGATGTTCCGTAAGGTTGACATTCCTGTTCTTGGTCTTGTTCAGAACATGAGTGTGTTTTGCTGTCCAAAATGTGGCCACGAGGAACACATATTTGGGAAAGATGGAGCGGTAGAGATGGCTCAAGAACTAGGTAAATATTTATTTTTCCTGTTTTCATTATCTTTTTTTCTTTCCCTCTTTTCATTCATTCTTTTTTCACCCTTTTTTCCTTTGTTTTGCTAATGAACAGTTAGTGAAAGACTCGTTAAGCTCAAGTTCCTCTAACTATAATATTTCTCAAAGTTAAGGAAAAAGAGAACAGAGTAAAAACAATTTAAACCTCAATATTAATTATAAATATTGCCTATAAGAAGAATAAAACGGAATACTTTCATTTCAAAATTTCAGATGTCGATGTCTTAGGCGACGTACCTCTGAACCTCCAGATTCGCTTGGGGGCAGACAAAGGACAGCCAATTGTAATATCCCATCCTACGAGTCCTCAGGTACATAGAAAGTTTAGAACTAGTCATTCTTCTTATGTATTTTCACTACATAATGTATGATGATACATGTTAATCACTGTCATTGTTTGGTTGTGGTTTGTTAATCATATAAAATCAGTTTATATATATATATATATATATATATATATATATATATATATATATATATATATATATATATTTTTTTTTTTTTTTTTTTTTTTTCCATTTCATTTCATTTGTGAGGTGCCTCTTACAAATATAAATGATGTAAAACCATGCTGAGAGTGATAGTAATTAGCAGATCATAGTTGTTGTTATTATTATTATTATTGTTATTATTATGAAAATATTATTATGATTTATTATTGTTCTTGTTATCATTATTGCTATTATTATTATTTTTATTATTATTATTGTTATTTTTGTTATTATTGTTTTTATTTATTTTTATTATTATTTATTATTATTATTATTATTATTATTATTACTATTACTATTACTATTACTATTACTATTTCTATTATTATTATTATTATTATTATTATTATTATTATTATCATTATCATTATCATCATTATCATTGTCATTGTTATTGTTATTATTATTATTATTATTATTATTATTATTATTATTATTATTATTATGTTTATGTTTATGTTTATTATGATTATTATGATAATTATAATTGTTGTTTTTGTTGTTATTATTATTGATATCATTATTGTTATTATTATTATTATTATTATTATTAATATTGCTGTTATTGATATTACTATTACTGTTACTATTTTTATTATTATTATTATCATTATTATTATTATTATTATTATTATTATTATTATTGTTGTTTTGTTATTATTATTATTATTATTGTTGTTGTTGTTGTTTTTTATTGTTATTATTATTATTATTATTATTATTATTATTATTACTATTATAATTACTAATACTTTTATTATAATTGTATTAATGGTATTGTACTTTTTTTGCAGGCTCGAAGTTACATACATATAGCAGAGAAAATTAAAGAGAAAATTGATGTTTTAAGAAGCAAAGCATAATTATTATAATTTTTTTTTATGCAATGTATATAGTGTGGATTGTAAATTTAATAATAAATCCAAATCACAACTCTTATATTGGCTTATGCAAGTGTTGCTGCTACCTGCTATTTAATCCATAAGTAAAGAGAAAATTCATGGTAAGATAAAAAAGATAAACAGATTTGAAAAGTCTTGTATTAAAGATTAAGCTGGAGAAGGAGAATTTACTGTAACTGGATATTCTATATTGTTTCGTAAATTTTATGCCTGGAGCGCAGTGTCTTGTTGTTTTTTTTTTTTTTTTAATAGATCTTTTTTATTTTTTATATGGTTCTCTATTGCTGACTGTCCTTCCTTATGCCAACTGTGGTCGTGAATGAGCAATAGTTTTCTGAAATGAAACATTTTCTGCTTTCTGTATTGATTGATTGGAAATGATTTTTAGAGAAAGTTGCAGATGTTAGATAGAAAAAAGTAGGGCAGAGAGGAAAGAGAAGAAGAAGAGGAATAAAGAGAAATAGATAGAGAAAGAAAAGATGACTGGCAAAGAGCAATTGTCAAAATGAGTCAGGTCAATGAGAGGTAAAAGGATAAAAAACTATTAGAGAAAAAAAATTATTACTTTGATAACAATTACACCTAAAATTTACAACTACATCCCAATCTCTATCTAGCAATATTCTATCTATCTATCTGTATATCTGTATATACCTAGAGAAGTGGACCAAACAGTTGTAATAATAATGGTAGGGAGGAGGATTATAATTACAGTGATTAGACCCCAGATAATGACAGTGACTTAATAACTATACACAGACCTTGCTTTGTGTTTGTTTTGGAAGTTTTATGGGTGGAGCCAAATCTGTTAAGAAATCAGAGGAAAAAATGTATGAATCTGCTTAATCTGAAAGCAAAATTTTGATTTAGAATAATGAACCTCCCAAGAAAAGGTTTTTTTTTTTTTTTTTTTTTAAAATTTGGTTTTTTTTTTTTTTTTTTTTAATTTTTTTGGTTTTTTTTTGTTTTTTTTTTTTTTTTGGTTTTTTTTTTTTTTTTTTTTTTTTTTTTTAACATTTTTTTAAGTAATTATTTTTCCTGTGTTATATTAGTATGTATACTTATTTAAGCTAAAGATATGTGTATACACCCTACAGGCATAAAACTAGAAAAATAGTGGATGTAGTAAAAAAAATAAAAAGAAAATTGATATTAATAACTTTTGGTAATGATGAAAATTTGATAAAAATGATAAGACTAATGATAATAATAACTATGAAAATAATTGCAATAATTATAATGGTAATGATAATAATGATAATAATAATGATCATGATCATGATCATGATAATGTTAGTGATGATGACAATGGTAATGATAATAATAATAATAATAGTAATTATGATAATAATATTTTATGATATGAGATGATGATGATGAAATTTTATATAATGAGGATAATAAAAAATGATTTTTAAGTTTATGATAAAAAGATGATAATGATATGATGATAATGATATTTTAATTTTTTAAAAAGAAAATAAAAAGTTCTGAAAAGGTTTCAGAAAGAAGTAGATGAAAAGGGGTTTGAAATAAAATACCCATTTGTCAAAACAGAACAAACAAAATTTTGATCAACCTATCAGACAAAAATACCCTGAAAAATTTTAAGGAGGATGCAATGGTAATTTTTTTTTAAAGGGATTTTTAATGTTTGTGTGTGTGTGTGTGTGTGTGGGGTGGGGTTGGGGTGTGTGTGTGTGTGTGGGGTGTGTAATAGGTAGTAATAAGGGGGGTGATGAGTTGGGGGATGTGTGTTATGTTGTGAATATGGAATTAAATAATTTGGGTTGAAATGTATGGTTTTGGGGTAAAAAATATTTCTGAAAATTTTTTTAGGGGATATGCCCAATTTTTTAAAATAATTTAAAGTATG
>NC_061841.1:6622661-6625161 GCF_019202785.1 Penaeus chinensis
AGTCACCCATTGGTCAGCTATGGTCAGGTGGGCGGGGCTTCTAAACCCCCGTTGTGGAGGGCTTAGGCAATGGGTACTTTCAGGAGGGGAGGGGAAGGGGGGGGGTGTACCGTTACGTC
This sequence comes from Penaeus chinensis, assembly GCF_019202785.1. NCBI lineage: Eukaryota > Metazoa > Arthropoda > Malacostraca > Decapoda > Penaeidae > Penaeus > Penaeus chinensis. The sequence goes on from NC_061841.1 coordinate 6,622,781, forward strand.
ATTGTATTCGAGTAAAATTTTTGTCAATGGGAAGGCGCTTTCCAGGTTTGTTGTATTATTTTCATTCCTATTTTCTTTTTATTATGGATTCCTTATTTCTCATTTTCGCCCCCATTTTGCTTATTTTTTTATATTGCCATGCCTGGTCTTTCTTACTTATTTCTATCGCTATATATTTCTTCTATTCGTCTTTATTCTCTCGTTTTCGCGTTTCTATTTTCGTTCATTTTCATTCCTATATATCTCTTTTCCTCCTAATTCTCTCTTATTCCCGTTCCAATTTCCCTTCCTTCCTATTCCACCGTATTTATATTCATCTTTATTCTCTTCTGTTTTATTATTTTGTATTCCCAGATATTTTTAATTATTTCTAATTTCTCCTCCCCCTCCATGCTTCCCTTTCTCTCTCTCTCTCTCTCTCTCTCTCTCTCTCTCTCTCTCTCTCTCTCTCTCTCTCTCTCTCTCTCTCTCCCTCTCTCTCTTGATCCTTCTTACTTTCCTATCGTTATCCTTCTTATTTCTTGTTTATTCCTCTATTATCCTATTCCTTCTCATTCTTTTCGATTCCAATATATTCCTGCTGTTATTATTTGATTATTTTGATTCATTCATAATGATATTCCTTTTAATTTTATTCCGAATTGATGATTATAATTAGTTTATTTTGATCCATTTATACTATTTAAGAAAGGAAATCGGACGAGTGGATATGCAGACAAACATACAATAAACAATGTGTTTTTTTGCAACGTAATTCGATATGTAAATATGCAGATAAACAGACACGCATGCACATTTTTTTTTTTTTTTCCAACGTAACTAGATATTTAAGTATGCAGGCAAGCAATAAATGCACACACACACACACACACACACGTTCCTAAATGTTATATAAAGTAGGTTAACTTAATCAGAAGGACAGATAGACTGGGAGATTGGATGTTGAAGACTGGATTGACAGATAGACTGATGGACTGACTGATAGACTATGCGTGGAAGACAGTCAGAGAGAGAGAGACAGACAGACAGACAGACAGACAGACAGACAGACAGACAGACAGACAGACAGACAGACAGACAAACAGACAGAAAGAGATCTGACAAAAACGCATATACAGACTGAGGGAAGGGGTACTGAATGGGTTGTAGATTAATTTTGTTAGTAAAAAATAGCTAATATAAACGAGTACTTGCTTTGTCTGAATGTTTGACTGACTGGCATAGAAAATGAGTGAGACTTGTAAAATCAGGCTGAATGATTGACTGACAGTTCAATAGGAAAATTGTGACTGTGGACAGATAGACAGTGTGTCGGAAAGACTGTCCGACTGACTGGCTGACAGTTTAATATAGGTGAGGAAAGAGCGTACTTAAAGTAATAAAAGTCCATGTAAAATAATAATAATATTCATCTCGATGTTTCTGATTTCAGAGAAACACAACAAGAAAAGAAAAGAAACTAAATAAGTAAAAAGGGGAAAAGATAAAAAAAGATAAAAGAAGAAAGAAGGAAGAAGAGGTAAGAAAAAAAAGAGAAAATATGGCAACCGCGCAAACTATCGAAGTCTCCCATAAAAATCAAAATGTTCTCGTGGTTACGGTGTGTGGCTGAAGGAAAACCAAGGAACTGGGATAAGAAAAGAGAAAAAGGAAGAGAAAGGATAGAAAACAGGAAGAGAGAGTGACAGAGAAGACGCCAAAGGGAAGAGAGAAGAAAGAATTAAGAAAAAAAAAGCCGAAGATGGGTCTGTGCGCACGAGCGTTTCGTCTTTGTTTCGTCCTTGTCAAAAAATACTGGATTGTGGTGAGTGTTTACTTAAAATTCTGTTTTACTTTATAATTTTTAAATCTATTTTTATTTGTTTGTTATTTTTAACTTATTTGATATTATTATTGCAGTTGGTGTATCATTTGTCACGAGAAAACCAGTGTTGAAATATGTTTTTCTTCGTTTCATACTTCGCGTGTGTTCTAAATTGAATTTTTTGAGTTCAGAAAACAGGAAAATTATAGGGGCTGTGGTAATGAGGATGATGATTGATGATAATGGTAATAGTAATGATTTTAATAACAATGAAAGATAAGAGTAAAAACAGTTATCCTCCTAATGATAAGGAGAGCACTAATATTAATAAAAATATATATAAATAACGAGCGATGATAATAAAAACACTCATAAAATAATATAGAGAAAAAGGGAAGAAGAAGAGGAAGAAGAAAACAAAAGAAAAGATGAAAAGCAAAGAGAAGGAAAACATCGACAATAAAATCGTGAAGATTCTCCATATGCAAATTTTGTCGTGACGTCGCGCATTTCTTATGGTAATTTTGATTAATGATTACGATTCATTCACACGTCTTCGCTCTTCTCCCTTTGTCCC
>NC_061841.1:6638005-6640505 GCF_019202785.1 Penaeus chinensis
ACATGTATGTATGAATATGTACACATTTGCGTTCATTCTGTTTATCATATTGTTATTTTTTCTTTCTTTCTTTCTCTCTGAAAGTGAACACAAATTATTCATATGCATTGTTCATATCTGTAATTACTCGTGGTTATTTATTCACCCTTGTTTGTTAAGGCTTTCAAGATCTGCCCGGCTCGGGTTTCACTCCTCGGCCTGTTTCTTCCTTCGTTTCAACACGATGGGAGGGGGTCGGTGGGGCGGGGGGGTGTTGCTTTCGGCTGAGAAAACTGTTTATTTATTTATTTATTTTATTTTTTTGTTGGGGGGGTTTGGATTGTTTTGTTTTTGTCTTTTAGGTCTTTGTACTGTCGCTGTCTTTGTTTTTGTGTTCTTTGCTTTTCTTTCTTGTTTCTCCATCTTTTTTCCCCTCACGTGTTCTCTTTTTTCTCTCTGCCCCCCATCTCTCTCTTCTGTCTATCACTATCTCCCCCCACCCTCTCTCTCTCTTCTCTCTCTCTCTCTCTCTCTCTCTCTCTCTCTCTCTCTCTCTCTCTCTCTGTGTGTGTGTGTGTGTGTGTGAGAGAGAGAGAGAGAGAGAGAGAGAGAGAGAGAGAGAGGAGAGAGGAGGAAGAGAGAGAGGGGAGGAGGAGAGAAAAAAAACAGTTTTAAAAAGAGAAAAAAAATGTGTTGTGTTGTCACAAATTTTTAACAGAAAGCAGAGTCTTAAAAATGCAATCGCGTGCTAAGTTACATCAGATTCTATTTCAGATCAGCAGTCACAAAACACACATTGAACCACCATATAATCTGTGTCTTTCTAACACCCGGACGAAATGGTGGGGGGAAAAAAAAAAAAACGATAAAATGGAAAAGAAAAAAGAAAATAAAAAAAAAACTAGGAAAACAATACAAAAAAAAGGGAAATCAAAAAAGCACGCTTGAGTAAACGAAGTCTTCTGATAATCCACATGCCTTGAGGGGGTTGGCGAGCGAGGCGGGCTTACGTCACTGATAATGTAACAATATTTTAATAATTTCTTTCTTTCTTTCGAGTTCTCTTTTCTCTTTTCTTTTTCTTTTTTTTTTTTTTTTTCTTAAAGTGCCAAGTAAAATGCCTCCCCGAAATGTGTATTGTGGCGTCACGTCGGCGGGCGAGTGAGAGGTTTTAGTCCCGTATCCCCTGTGAAATTACCGGGGGAGATGGCGCGAGAGAAGAGCGCGCTTCGCAAAGGCGGCTGTTGCGTGACATGGCCTGCCTCCCCGTATGCTTGCTGGTCTTTCTTACTCTATTGTCATTTTCTTATAGATCTCACTATGCATTTCCTTTCTCTCTCTCTCTCTCTCTATCTTTATCTCTCTCTCTCTCTCTCTATCTTTATCTCTCTCTCTCTCTCTCTCTCTCTATCTCTATCTCTATCTTTCTCTCTCTTTCTTTCTCTCTCTCTCTCTCTCTCTCTCTCTCTCTCTCTCTCTCTCTCTCTATCTATCTATCTCTATCTCTATCTCTATCTCTATCTCTATCTGTCTCTATCTCTATCTCTATCTTTCTCTCTCTTTCTCTCTCTCTCTCTCTCTCTCTCTCTCTCTCTCTCTCTCTCTCTCTCTCTCTCTCTCTCTCTCTCTCTTTCTCTTTCACCTTCTTTGTCCCTCACCCCATCTCTCTTTTCTTTCCTATTATATTCATTACAATTACCCTGCCCCATCCGTCTTTCTCTGTTTGTCTTTAAAAAGAAAAGAAAAGAAAAAAGTGAAAACTAAAACCGAATTCTGCAATTATCTTTCGCTCTCGACAGCCATAACAGCAACAACAACAACAACAACAACAACAACAACAATAATAATAACTACTACAACTCCCACTTTCTTTCTCATAGCAGTCCGTTGTTGTGCTTTTGTTTTTGTTTTTCAATTTGCTTTTGCATATTCTTCTGCGTCTTCCTTTTCTCTCATCTTCTGCTTGTGCCTCTTTCTCCTTTCCTTTTCGTCTTATCCGTGATTCTTTTTAAATATTTACTGTTCTCTATTTTGGCTAAATGTCTTGTCCGTGTCTATTTTGATGTTTCCTGAAATAAATCTTTAACTCTAAAATGTTTGAAGTATATATTTAACTCTTGTCTTCCTTATCATGATTATCTCTACACCTAATTCTATCTTTAAATGTGATGATCATCATTTTCCTTTCATTGTTGCATTGTTTTAATATTCCTTTTCCTCTTTTGGATTTTCTTTCATATTCCACTTTCGTATATTACTGTTAGTTACGCACTGGTTAAAGAAAGTGTAGCAGAATATATTATAAATCATATACATGTGATTTATAAGAATATATTTGTAAACTATTTTAATACCATTTATAAACTATTTACCTTCTTATTATTTTGTTATCATATACCATATCTCCAAAACCTTTAATTTCCGTTTTTATCATTCCTGAATCTTTCTTCTTTATCAGACAATTTATATTTGTAAACTATTTTTAAAACCATTAATAAACTTAATACCTTTTTTGCCTTCG
>NC_061841.1:6660505-6673005 GCF_019202785.1 Penaeus chinensis
TCGCAGAGTAATGTTGGTAATCGTATCGATAATAATGAGTTAGAAAGTATATTTTTGAATTCTAATATAAAAACGCCAATTCACTTGCATAAACAAGTACAGAAAATACAAAATGGAAACGAGGATTCACATCAGACCATAGAGCACCACACTGTCCACATGCCTCCAGACACCTGTGTAAGGTAAGTCCGTCATTTTACTAAAGAAATTAAACCTAGACACAAGTTTTTTTGTTATACCAGATTCTTGGTTTCAGTTACTGTTGGAGTTGTATATTACTGGAATCATGTGCTATTTATAATCAATGCATTACACTTGTTATTCATATTTAAAAAGAGAAAAAATTTTCTTGTATGTGAATGAATCATAAATACCTATATAATTTATATGAAACTTTCTGTGACAACCACAGGCTATATGTGGATGGTCCCTTTAGTTCTCCAAGTGAAGATATGATTCGATATCCGGTGGTAGTTGGTATCGCTGGAGGAGTCGGCATCACACCCTTGGCTGCTACACTTACCCATATACTGTAAGCATTTATCCATAGGTGATTAGGTGATTGCGTATATTTTTATATGTTTTCCCACCCCCAATTCCATGCCCGTTGTTATCGTGGGAGGGGGAGGGCAAGGAGACGGGAGCTTAGGCTCAATGTTGGGACCCCATTCATTCCCCTTCTCTTCTCCAACCCATTCTTCTGTCCACTTCCTAAGTTGTAAGAGCCGTGCTGACAGGATGAAAGGCTGGCCAGGGGCACGGTATTCCCTTGGTTAATGACAAGCCCTTACTCCTTATGGGGATCCTAAGGGGTAGACCGTTTCTTTTCCCCACTCATTTCCCCCCCAATCCTTTGCCCGTTGTTGTCGTGGGGGGGCTTAGGAGACGAAGACTGAGACCTAATGATGGGGAACTCCTCAACCTTGGGACTCAGCCGTCGACTCAACTAATTTTGCATAGTCTTTTTTCCCACTCATACTTTTCGTTTCAGTTTCTTCATCAATCCCTTCTACTATCCACCTCCTAAGGTGTGAGAGCCGTGCTGAAAGGATGAAAGGCTGACTTTATGTCAGTCCTGAACGGCCTGAGGGAACCATGGGCACGGTATTCCCCTGCCATACCTGGCCCTTACCCCTCAAGGGGACCCTGAGGGGTGGACTATTTTTTTCCCCAACATACTCCAGGCTTATCATGGCCAATAATGAAGACGTAACCCCACTCTTAGGGGCAATGAGGCTTTCCCCTTTATCAAATAGCCCCAATCCCAGCTCTCCTTTGACCACGGCTCCAAACACTGCAACAACTCCCCCATCATCAATGCATACTAGTACAGTATCAACCCTAATCAACAACCAACCCCCAGGAGACATTTCTACTCTCCCAACATGCTCAACTTCAACACCTTTACTCCCACAACCTTCTTCATCAACCACCCCATCTCCCCTTATTACTACCTTACAACCTCATTGCCCACCTCCCCATAACACTACTCCCCTCAACACTACTCCCATCAACACTACTCCCTCCTCCACACGTCCCCGCACTTCTACTACCCCCACCTCTACAAGAATCCTAAATACTCTATTTAGCCCAGCCAAATGGGACCGATTTTTCGTGATCTCTCCCACAGCTCCCTACTCTCAAAACACCCTCCTCTTCCAACCTCCTCCTCCAAAAACAAGTAGGCAAAGTCTCTTTCCGTAGCCGACCCGACCACTCCCGTCTCGTCACAGTAACAACTGAAAACGAAGCTATAGCATTAACAAAACTAACTGATCTATGTGGTAATCCCGTCCCTACAGAACCTCATCCAACCCTCAATACTTGCACCGGAACTGTCTCTATCTCCCCAACAGATTGCCCAATCTATGACAAAGAATGGTCAGATTGTGGAGAGGACTTACTCGCTTGTCTCACAGACTATGATGCAACATATGTACTATGCTACTCCATTCCTCCCAGAGGAAATCGTAAGAAATCCATCAACATTGCCAAAATTACTTTCCGTAAACATGACCTTCCCTTTAATGTTTACATAGGTGGGGAATCCCTACCTGTCCGACCATACCAACCTCCTCCTCGTCAGTGCCAAAATTGTTGGCGTTTAGGACACCCAGCCTAACACTCATTTCACAGCCAGATGCCCGCTATGTGCCCAACCTGGCCATACTCGATCAAACTGCTTTGCACAATCACGCACATGTGCAAACTGTGGCGGCCCCCATAATGTATTTTATAGAGGCTGCCCCACCTACAAATTTGAGTCTGAGGTAGCAACTCTCAGATTCAGACTTGGACTCACTCTACGTGAAGCCAGACAGGAAGCACGTCGACGAGGCTTTTCTCTTACTCCCTACTCCAGTAATGTCGCTCACTCTGCCAATCCCCCTACCTCCCAAGCTCCTACGCCCTATCCTAAACCCAACCCCCCTCCATCTAACTTCCCCTCTTCTACCTCCTACCTTCCCCAGTCAAATTATTTTGCCATCCTAAACCCAGACACTCCAATCTCTACCCAATCAAATTCTTGTCATCCTAAATCCAGACACCCCAATCTCTACTACAGCCCCAACACCTTCCCCTCTCCCTCTCCGCACTACCCGCAGCAGACAGAATAAACGTTCCACCCCCTCTTCCCCTACCTCACGATCACCTCCACCTTCCTTTGCCCCTATTTTTCAGACACCAGACTTCTCTTCCCCTCCTCACAAGAAAACCTTTATCTCACAAAACTCCCCAACCAACTTCACTACAGAAACTCTTGAAGATATCCAGAACTACATAATCGAGTCCCAAACTAATACTCATCCACCTTCAAATTCTACAACTCCCACTCCCTCCACACTCAAACTGACTCCCGATATCCATCCTCCTCCTACTCATATTCTCCCTACACCCAATCCTCCTACCCCATCCCAACAAAACCCATTCCCCCTGACTCCAGCCCCACCTATATTAACCCTCCCACTATCCCCTCTATCCCTTCCACTCCCTCCTGGATACACACGTGAAACCCTCATGTCACAAGTACCCTCTTCCCCAGACCCTCTACCTCCCGACACCCCTCCTGATACAACACCACCTCCCCAACCTCATTCTTTATCCCACCCTCTAGCACCTTCCCCTTCAAATTCTCCAACACGCACTGCAATCTTTGCCAGTAAATCAACGAAAGTATAACTATCTTTCATTGGAACATTCGCGGTTTCCGAATGTTCCTCTTTCAGTCCCACATATTCTATTGTCATGCCCACGTCCTCCCTACATAGACATCCCAACTTATCAGACATCCTTACAGAATCTCACACTTTCTGCTTTGACAACCTGTTTTCCTTCCTCAAACACATATATATCCTTCATTTGATCTAACCCCTTTACATTACCTCATCCGACCCTAATCCATTCACTCACCAATTCCTTAACCCAGCTTTAACAACTAATCACTAACCCAACCATCCTTTACTAACATTAACTATAGTGCTATAAGACCTTAGATGTCTAGCACATTTATTTTGCTTTTAACCATTAACCATTTCCCCACTCATTTCAGGCTCACCAATGGCCAATAATGAAGATTTTGTCAAATATCAACTAGCCTGTCTGAAATGAACTTCTCTGGTTTCCCGACCCCTGCCTCTCCTTTAATCACGGCTCCGACCACTGATACTTATACTCACTAATCTATGCTTGCTGACAACTTGATTCATTCTGAATCATTCACCCGGGTCATTGTTCAACCCTCAGAATACATCCCATCAACCCTCAGAAACCATTCTCCCCCTTCTCTTGGTCCCCAGACCATTTATCACTCTTGTTCCTTCCTGGATGCTCACGCAACCGTGTTCTTCCTGATACTTCACCACCTTCCCTTAGTCCTTGTCTCTTTCCTCGGGTTCGTCTCCTACTTCTCTGACACCCATTTCTACCCTTATAACCCGTCCGTTACTTCACAATTATTCCTCTTCCAGTCCCACACCATCCCAAACATCCTTACGGAATACTTTGAAAACTTGTTCTCCTTCCTAAACCGCATAGTTACCCTCCATTTGATCTAATCGCCCATTTACTAATCACTTCCTAACCCCATCTGCCCCCCTCTTTACCCTTTTCACTACCTTAGTATCCTATAGTGCTGTCCGACCTTTGTTCTAAGCATTAACTCATTGCCACAATCCTTTACCATAGCGCTATATGACCTATGGCGCCTAGCGCCATAAGTCATTCAATAAGGTCATATACCTTTAACCATTATATCTCTCATAATATTCTAACATCAAGCTAAAAAAAATGATTACTGTCATGAAATTATATCAGACACATTGATAAAATGAAAATCTTTTAGCCTCATTCAATAAACCGGAAGTTTCTTTTCGTTTCACAGACATCACCCAGCCTCATGGCCGAAGAGAGTGCACATGATCTGGGTCATGAGAGATGCTCGGCTCATCTTGACCATGGCTCATCTGCTTTCGAGTCTGTTGCATCAGTGCTGGCAGGACTGTACTGAAGACCGACTTGAGTTTTGCCTCCACGTTACCACACCGATTTCCCACGAGGAGCTGCAGGTTAGAGTGGATCATGTTCTTGTGAAGTGAGGATTTGAAGGGGCATGATCTGTGATGTCACGTATAAGTTTAAATTTTACTGTTTTTTTTTTTTTTTTTTTAGTTATCTATGATTTTTATTGGATAAATAACTTTTAGTATTTGCTAAACTATCTTTTCAGCGTTTGACATAGCATTACATTAATTAAATTTCAGAACACAGACCCAGCCCTCTATCTTTTTAAAAGTAACATTTCATACAGTTTTCTCAAAATCGTAGTATAGGTTTTAACATCACTAACACATTAAGTGTTGAGTGGCTGCATTAAGTTTGTCACACGACGTTCATTCTTTCTTCATGGACAAATGCAGGTGATTATGATGGTTAATGGCCAAAACAGATGAATGTGCTAGATATCAAGGTCAAATAGCACTTTGACGAAAAGGGTTAGGTATGAGTTAATTTAGGTAAAGTTAGAGGTTGAACAGTATTAGAAGGTAGTATGGTAATGAAAAGAGTAGAGAGTGGTTGGTTGAGTATCTCGATTTGAGAAGTTTGGCATCTCCCCATAGCTAGAACGGAATTTCAATTGTTCCTAGCGTTATGACAGCACTTGTTTCAGAATAAAAACTTTCCTAAGCGTATTGCTGTTTCTGTGTAGCTGTGAAGTATTGGAGAATTGACGTATTACTCCTTAGTATACTATTATACTCATTATTAATGGTTTGTTACTTTCAGAAATTATTTGGCAATCACCATCCCACCCTGATCCCAAGAATAAAACAGGGGCGACCTCAGTGGAAGAACCTGTTTCATCAATACAGCCAAGCTTATAAGAAGTAAGATATCCAAGCTCACCTTCAGTTTTGTTTCGGAACAGTCATGAATATTGAGTAATGATCACGTCCATTCGGTATCATGCAATATGCTCCTGGTGATGTTCTTACTTTTAACTTCCAACAGAACCAAAGTCGGCGTGTTTGCCTGCGGACCCTAAAAAACTGTGCCAAGAGGTAAAGCGACGGTGTCTTCGGTCCGTAACACAAGGAGCTCCATTCGCCTACCATCAGGAATCTTTCTCTTGAATAATAAATATAATACTGTGTATCCTAGCTGACAATGGTTAATAGTTCAATTTAATAAATGCGCTAGACATCAAAGATCATATAGCACTATAGGAAAGTATTGTGACGAAAAGGATAAAAATTATGACAATGGGTTAGATGCTAAAGGTCGTAAAGCACTAGAAGGATAGTGTGGTGGCGTAGGCGGGAATTGGAGGGTGTAAGTGAAGGGCAATTAGTTATGGAGGATATCTATGCATCTGAGGAAGAATAAGTTGTCAAAGGAAGAAGTGTGAGATTCTGTAAGGATGCTCACAGGGTAAGGATTAGCAGAAGGAAGGAAGGGAGAGGGGGGGGGGGAGGTTTAAAGAATAGTCTCAGGAGAAAGATTATGACAGAAATGAGTCGTATGTATAACCAGGAGGAAGCGGTAAAGTAAAGGATAAAAGAGGAGGGGGTTGTTTAATTGTCAATTATTACAAAGCAAAATAAGTGGGCTAGACATCAAAGGTCATAAAGCACTATAGAAAGGTGTAGTGAAAAGGGCAAAGAGGGGGATTAGTTGATTAAATGTGCTTCACGTCAAAAGTCGTACAGCAGTTCAGGATAGTATCACATAGAAAGGGACAAAGAGGGGCGAGGGTGGAGAGTGGTAGAGATTGGGGTGTCTGGATTTAGAATGGCAAAGAAACAATTGGGAAAGAAAGGGGTGGGGGGGATAAGTGGAAAGGATGGAGGAACAAATACAGGCAGTCCCTATAAAATACTTATGGAACACAAACCCCTGCAGTCACCCACGTGTGACATTTGACTGATCACGACCAGGTTGGGCACATGGACATAGGGCTGTGGAGTGGTAGGGTTTGCCAGGGTTGCTTAGACACCAAAACTTGAAGACGTTTCCGGTACAATTATTAAGAGAGGTATGAGGCTGGGCAGGAATGGGTTTGCCAGTGAAGTCAGTCATGGTTGATGATGCTTTAGCTTGGGATTATCATAACTGACAAGGAGGAAACGATCTGGGGGGCTGCAGAGGGATTAAAAATTACCGATCCCATTTGGCTGGGCTAAACAGAGTTGTATAGGTAGGGGTAGTAGGACAGGGCCTTGTGGAAGAGGATCTGGGGTTAGTCGAGTAAAATTAGTACAGCAGTTTAGAATAGCATGGTACTAAAGGGATAAAGAGGGGCGAGGGCAGAGAGGGCAAGTAAATGGGAGAAGATAGGGATTATCAAAATAGGGGGCAATGAGATCAAAGAGCAGTTTCAGCAGAAATGTTAGGAGGGAAGGGGTATGGTTGAAAAAGGTAAACTGCATTAAGTAGGAGGTGGATCAAAGTGTGATGGAGATATAAGTGCAGGAAGGGAGTTTACAGGGCATCTGTTCTGATGGAATGGAATTGAGCAATGCTGATAATACTAGAGGAAAAGTTTTTAGTATCATATGTGCAACTTTCATTTACATTTGTTAGAAATATTTACTTAAGGTTAAAATAGTGTGGTCAGGTAATCCATTGTTTTCCACATTTGTTAACCTACAGCAATGCATCTTATATAGATTTTATATACATTGTTGGAGATACCAGTGTTGTAATTACTTAAGGTAAAGCTCAAATATCAAATGCTAGATTACAAGAACTTTGTAATATATTACAATCATTAATATTAACATGAATTCATCTAATTGTAAATTACTCATTTTACATTCAACATTATTATTTAATCGCATATCTTGTCATTCATATGTAGTCTGTAAATAAACAAGTATTATTTCTTTACCATCTCAAACTTAGTTTCCCTGTCCAATTCAGACCAATTACAATCAGCACCAGAGTGTATCATAGTATTTTAAAGTCTAATATATACCGAGTAAAGCCAAACATTCGTCCATAAAAAAAAAAAAAAAAAAAGTACATGAGAAAAGAAAAAGAAAAGACCTACACAGTGAATCAAAAGCAGAACCAAAGGGAAGAGTTGAACATTATTGGTGCCCTATTTAGCAAGGAGTATGCTTTTGCTGATTTGCCCTAATAGCCAAGCAATATCCCTACGGTGTCGTTGCCGATTGTTCAAAATCACCTGGCACTGTCCCATAGCATAACCATTTATCATGTATCATTTGTGTTACCACCACCAGAAAATGAAGTATTCAAGAGCAAGAGAAATTATGATTACATCACATAAACATGGTTTACATGTTCAATATGCCATTTCAAATTATAAATGTCAGTTGTACCTTCAGTGAAGTTCTGCTAGTTAATTCCAGATGGAAGCAGACTGAACACCTGTTTGATTCTTTAATGAAATTGGAATTATGTAGGAGAGTGAAAAATTAAGTATGATACATGATCATCCTCACAAACTGTAGAAAAATACTGAAGACAAAAGGTTAAAAAGAAACTAAGTTCCTGTTAACCATTTCATTGAAAATACATAATTAGTTTTAAGGTTAATAAAACCATACATTCAACCAGCAAAGAGGGCATTTAATGTTTATGTTTAAGCTGATCGAGAGAGGCTTCTCCCCTTTCGATCTTGGCCAACCAGGCAGCCTTCTTCTCAGCAACAGAAGCCTTGCGTTGCTTGTAGGTCAACCTCTTGGCGTTCCACCTCTTCTTGGTAACCTGAAAAAGAACAAAAGGTATAAAGATCTCCCTCAATTTTTCACATGCTGCAGTGGAGTACAGGATAAGAATAAATCAATCATGAAGAAAATTAACAACACTTGCCTCTTTCGTCTTCTTGGGCAGAGAAGAGGGATCGGCACGGATGTTGGCATGGGCCTTCTTGTACAGCTCTTCAACCTGTGGAAGTAAAAAATGCATTAAGACATGTGTAATAATGCTGGGGGAGGGGGGACAAAAAGAAATGAGTGTACACTATACACACACACACACACACACATACATGTATATAAAGCAAACAATTCCCCTTTACCTCATCAGAAGTGATGCCCAACTTGACGTAGCGAGAGAACTGCCTCTTGTAGGCATCCTCATCCTCTTCCATAAGGTCCTTCATGTACCTGGCAATGTGAGTTCCCATGATGTGGTCGCGGAGGACTGAGGCATTGAATTCCTTGCTCTCCTTGTCATATCCTGGGAATCTCTTCTCACTATGGAAGCAAAAACAGGATAAATATATAGTATTAATGCTCATGGTAAACATTTCAGTGCTCCGCTCAACATACATTTGCATAATGTCAATGTTCTGATATGTAGGTGCATAATACCGTGAAAAGGATGCACTGCCAATATATACTATTGCAAGGTTTATGCATTGTGTTTGATTTAATGTACACACTTCTATTTTAAACATTTTATATATTGGGAATATTCCATTACAAAGTAAACAGTAAAAAAATCTATACATAATATGGGTATTCACCACTATTTATTTTGTCTGTACCATTAACCCATTTGTCCAAGGCCTATGTGCTGTCCACAGTATGTTTCAGTTAATATTGTTGCACATATAGCTCCACATGTGCTCAGCCACCAAAAAATCAACTATTTTTGCCACCAGATTTAATAGCATCCAGCAAAGTGATTTAGTGTTTCCTTTGAAAGCAAACAAAGTTCACTTTAAACTAACTACAGGCAATACAGTCCAGTAAAATGAAGATAGATGTTGATTTTTACACTTATAATGACTATTTTAAATTAACAATATCAGTTTTACCAAATGTAGAATACTGGTTTCCTACTTCATCCAATCCTCACTGCCCACTTCCTGAACATACTACAGATAAATGCGAGTAACATGAATTTAATGCGATTAACTCCCAAGAACTGCAAACCTTCCAACTATTATACATTTCATAGTCGTAACACAAATACAAAGGAGGCAGATGTGTGGAAAGTTAACCCAATGCTGCTAAGAAAATGTAGTGTTCACTGTAGTATAGTTTTGTGAAATTTGTGAACATAGTGATCAAGGAGTCAATTAGACCTCTGCAAGCCTAGCACCCCAAAGCAAACATGTTCTTTATCTTGGTAGGCACAGCAAATTCAAGCTGATATTTGGGAGCACAAGTGAACTTGCATTGCAAGTGCCACTTTCCACACTTTCTTTCAAAATGAGTGCAAATTTCTTGCACCTACAAGTGAAATTACTTGTCCTTTACAAGAACATCTTCATTTTACTTTGACTTTGACTTAGTACATACAGACCATTAAGATTAACCACAATCAGTATGTTTTAAACACTAATAGCAATACAAGAAAGCATTTCTGAAAATCAAGAAAAATGGTAAAAAGAAGATAGTACCAGTAATCAAATCAAAGGTGATTACATACTCATAGTCCTATCTATATGTAAAGATAAGAAACTAAACTCAAAAGTGGTGGTATTGACATGTTTGTATATGCCATCCCCAGCAGAAACCGGTTAAAGCTTTTCCAGCTACCCATTGAAATGGCAATGTAAACAGATTGCCTATGACTTTGTTAAATAAATATTTATTATAAAATAAATATAGGTTTACACATACTTGAAAGTAACTATAACTAATAAATTTGATAAACTAAAGGGTAACTGACATGTGATACGGTGTGTATGTGTCTCATAACACCTTTCAAAGGGGAGGCATGGAGTTCTGTCACCACATACAAGTGTTCGTTTGTGCCCAGCCTACAAGCCACACGCTCATCAGTGTTCACTAATGTCCATATTTTAAGCCACATGATGGCAGTGAAGCATGGGTTTGGGGGGAGAAGAGAGAGAGAGAGAGAAGAGAGAGAGAGAGAGAGAGAGAGAGAGAGAGAAAGAAGAAAGAGAGAGAAGAGGAGAGAGAAGAGAGAGGAAAGAGAGAGAAGAGAGAGAGAGAGAGAAGAGAGAGAGAGAGAGAGAGAGAGAGAGAGAGAGAGGAGAGAGAGAAAAAAAACATGACTAGCAAGCCAGAGATGGACTTACTAGGTGAGCGAGGGGATGGGAGGTAATACTGTAACTGTGGCTGAAGAACAATGTGCCAAAAAGTACCAGATACATTAGTGGACTCTACATACACCTCATTCACAATGAAAAAACTTGCGGGGATAAACCTGCCAGTTTGTGACAGACTTTCTGTGACCCAAACAGGGGTACAATTTCTTACAATTAGCAATGAAGGTAGTAAACAAGTCCTTTAGGTACTGATCCCTCAGTGATGACATTTGAAATCTCTCGGTGTCAGACTGGTGATTTCTGGCAATCGTTCAGCCACTGGGACTACACAATAGTGCAAAATGATACCGCTCAAATAAAATCCATTTGTAATTTATGCATTTGCTTAGTAAGGAGTCAATACAGCTAATGCATTCAATCTTTGCGTTTCTAGTAAAAAATGCAACCTGAGGACACTACCATTGGTTGTAGGTACCATAAATATGGAAAATAACCCCACACAGGCATCTGATCATTCTGTTCACTTTTTAGCAAAGATAATGTGCTCAAATCAATGAATGCCAAAATTGTATTGGTTTACCATGACCAACAGACTTTTTTTTACAGATTTTAAAGAGAACCATTTCATCTGGGGTAACTAATATTTCTTCTTTACATAAAAATGGGTTTATTCCTATCAACCGAGGACAATTAAAATGGTTAATCTTATGTGTGTTTACATACATATCAACTTTCTCAAAAATGAAAACCACCCAGCACCCAGATTCAGCAATGAAATAACAGATAACTAACTTTGGAATGTATTCAAATCTGAAGGTCATGTTTACAGTAAGTTAATGGAAGTTAAAAAATCAGCGCATGGAGCAACCGTCCAATAGAGTTCATCAAACTAAAGAATATTTCTTATGTAATTCAGGGAAAAAATGTAACCTCTGTATGGTCTTGCCCCAAGTCTAAAAATAGTTATCTAAAACCATTATTTTTCTATGATCAACAGAGTGGAGTAAGGTAGGCTTTATTCAGGACAGTCCCCTCAGTGCACTTGAAGTTATGCATTACACATACTAAACATTGGAGATTTCTCATGGAAGCCCTTACCTGTGGGGGATCTCAATGCCACCATCAACGGCACCCTTCATGACACCAAAGATCCTGGCACCAGTGGTGGTGTGAGCCAAACCAGTGTCGAGATGAGCACGGAAGGCACCTGGTCCATCGTCAACATGTTCTACAGAGTACATTTCACCATCGACTTCAGTTTGTCCTTCATAGACTGTGTCCAAGTTGAATTTCTTCAGAATCTATGGGAGAATAGTAACAAGTTAGTTATTAATATACCACATGCTAATTACAAATGATCAATACCACAAAACTAACATGATACTAAGCAACTTTTGAGGAGCAGCAGCAGCTATAACTTCTTCCACAAATCAAGTTCTCCTGTGAAAGATTATACACATTTGATGGTCTTTGTCAGAGTACTGAGTAGACCTCACTGTATTTAGCTCTGTAGGCACATATTTGTTAACATAATAAGTAATGTGGCTTAGTATTGACTTTCTACTTTATTTATTCCTTCATCTTTTGTATTTTTCATTACCGTAATTTCTTTCATACAATCCTATCCTCAAGATTCTGGCAGGAATTCCCAAAACAGCAGCAGGGAGAAAATATCCATGGAAACAATTACCGAGCTAATATCCCAAGGCAAGTTTTAAAAATCCCAATTGGTTGGTTCTCAATCTGGCTGTCACCACACCCTAAAAGTGCCAAAGTTTTTGACCAGCTGTACATCCCTTGACTAAGTGCATGTACACCAACACACAAAACACTTACCCTCCTGGCAAGGAGGAGTCCAGTGCAGTAGCACGATGCGTAGTTGGTCAGCCCAACCTTGATGCCGTAGCGAGGGAGTTCATGAGCGTAAGCAGCAGCAACAATCACATCTCCCTCAATCCTGGCATATGCTACCTGGGCAATCACATCCCTGTTGGTGATGCGCACCACA
>NC_061841.1:6678005-6688005 GCF_019202785.1 Penaeus chinensis
AAGAAGAAAATGGTTTTAAATTCTGATTACGTGATGGTAAAGTACATTTTATAGCAACTAAAATGGAGTTTACAAGTGAATGGTAGATAGGTGTGAGGATGGAAGTGAAGGATTGAGGTGTAAAACTGAGTGGCAGTCGTTCTATCAATCAGAGTTCTATCAATATTCTGATTAATCGTATAGCGAAAGTCACTGGGAATCATTTGAGGAATATTGCTTTAGTGAGAAAATATTTGAGTGAAAAAATTATTAAAATGCTTTTTCTCAACCATGTCGTCCGTGAGTTGGATTGCTGCAACTGCCTGCCTCTGTAAAGGCTTGCCAAAATATCAGTTAAATTAAGTGCACCATATAATGTATATAACAGTAAGATTAATCCAAAGGCTACCTCCATGGGAGAGAATAACTCCAGTGCTCATTGATTTACATTGGTTACCTGTTAAGGCAAGAATCGTCTATAAGATTTGCCTTCTCTTTCAAACTTTGAAATCTGAAAAACCAGAGTATGTACACAGTCCTAAGAGATTCCCAAGTAAATACCATGAAGGAGCTTAGACACAGTACTGAACAAGGTGCGCACCAAAACTCTTTAATAGGTTGTCACAAATTGTTCAAAATATTGATATTTTGGCACTTTTCAAGAAACGATGGAAAACTTCTGTTCATTTAATGTTATATATTTAGTGTTATATGTTATGATTTGTACAAGTAACAGCAATGAAACCCAACAAGTCTGTCATTCCCATGTTTTTTTGTTTTTTTTTCTACTTATCTAATTTTGTTGTATGATTATGATTGCTATACTTGAGCCAATCTGTCATATTTTTCCCTGAAATGTTAATTTCCTCTGTTGTAAAGGAAACTGCTCAGCTCCTTATAATTTTCATGTAATTACAATATTTACAAGAATGTACTGAAATTCTCATACACCATTTTTTGTGGCTTACACTATGGCATCATCTCATTATGCATTTAGTGTGATAATGATTCAGGTAGGGACATAAACCACCTAACATGCTTTTAAGACTGATATTTTTCATAGATATGCTAAGGAAACATGGTAGATGCAAAAACAGGCTGTGATACCAAGCAACAGTGATACCAAAACACTTAGCGGGTTGACAAACCAAACAGCTCAGGGTCCCTTAAATGAGAGCCAATACAAAGACAGAATGGGCCTCTCCCTCCCTCCCGACATGACTACTTATTTCAAGGGAAAGATGAACTTGACTTTTTGGATGACAGAATGGTGATGCTAAATACGGAACTTGAAGTTTCTGTTTTCTTTGTGTCTTGAGCACAGTTTGGTAATTCTTAGACTGATAAAAAAAGGGAAGAAGAAGAAGAAGAAGAAGAAGAAGAAGAAGAAGAAGAAGAAGAAGAAGAAGAAGAAGAAGAAGAAGAAGAAGAAGAAGAAGAAGAAGAAGAAGAAGAAGAAGAAGAAGAAGAAGAAGAAGAAGAAGAAGAAGAAGAAGAAGAAGAAGAAGAAGAAGAAGAAGAAGAAGAAGAAGAAGAAGAAGAAGAAGAAGAAGAAGAAGAAGAAGAAGAAGAAGAAGAAGAAGAAGAAGAAGAAGAAGAAGAAGAAGAAGAAGAAGAAGAAGAAGAAGAAGAAGAAGAAGAAGAAGAAGAAGAAGAAGAAGAAGAAGAAGAAGAAGAAGAAGAAGAAGAAGAAGAAGAAGAAGAAGAAGAATAATAATAATAATAATAATAAATAAATTGGTGTTTATTGCTACAGGATAATCAAGTAACATAACTAATCAACTTTGGGGCCAGTGATTTTATTTGTTATGAAGAAAATGTCGGTTTTGATAAAATAGAATACTATCATTAAAGGTTCACCACTCACTGCAAAGTAAATATAAATAGGTTTGTTGAAAAATATACATATTCCTCAGACAATTATATATGATTAAATAGAACACAATTATGCTTGTGTACTTACAATTCAGTCAAACCCAAAGTCTTCTCACAATGATTTTCTGTATTTGCCATAAACTTCAGCTAAATATCACATTTTGGACATAATGAATTTGAAGTACAAAGATAGTGTAAACTATCGACAACACTTTAATGCCAAACCTTCTATAACTATAATTTTTTTCAAAAATCCTCTAGTAATAATTAAACACATGGCAACATAAACTCTGAGTGCCAAACATCAATAAAGAAATGTAAATTTTTATTCCCTTTATCTCAACAGAATCTTTACAATTATTATGAACCATAGGATTTGTATATGTAGTATAGTTTATCTGTTTTTTATTCTGAAATAATGGCAAGGATTTACACCTTTACAACCCAAAATACCAATACAGTATCATGAACCCATGTATTCATGAATACATTTTTTTGTATAAAATATTTTTGGCTAAAGTAAGTCATATAATTAAACAGCATTTCCCAAATGTATTTTAAAAATGGATTCAAAACAAAACAGCACTTCTGCTACTTTATTTAAATATTAGAACCAAAACAGCATTTTTGTATTCCCGTAGATTTTTATTTAATGAACATGATAAATTTTTAAAAACCTGTATATGTGTGAATAATATATATGTGAATGTGTGTGTGTGTGTGTGTGTGTGTGTGTGTGTGTGTGTGTGTGTGTGTGTGTGTGTGTGTGTGTGTGTGTGTGTGTGTAAATTTTTTTTACTGCCTGTTTACTATCATTAAAATGCATGAAGACATTAAAATATTTTTTATAAACAATATTATTATCATTAACATTTCCATTATCACATATTGTCATGATGCATCCATGAACTATGAAGGAACTATATGGGCACCCACTTTGTTATAATTAGGAAAATCCTATTTCATGACTAATATCCTATAGCATCACTACTTTGGTTTTATATGCATCATTGCAAAGTGACAAATCCAAAGAGTATTTAGTTATGTAAAGCCAAACCATCTGTTCTAAGTATTTACCTAAAAAAAAAAAAAAAAAAAAAATCACTTTAGTAGAAACACTTCATAAACAGATATATAACAATACACATCACACTGTCATAAAATCCCTGAATATATATACTTATATGCAAGCCAACCAAGGAACATAATAGTTCCCTATACATCGTAACTTGCTCCGACTTGGGTCTCGTCGAGGAAGAAGTTGACAAGGCCCTGTGCAGACTCGTCAGAGAGCCATGTCAAGCTGTAGAGGAAGGCTTGCAGGATACCTATGAAGGTTCCTCCAATGACATCCAGGATGTGGTGTCGGTGGAGCAGGACACGAGAGATGGACACTGCTGCTCCCCATCCCGCCAGGACAGGAGAGAACCAGAAGAACAGGTCATACTGGAAGAGACAGAAATTGGCTTCTGTTGAGTTCAGAGAAATTTATGAAGCTCTTGTAAAGCAATAATAAAGTATTCACATTTTCGTACTTGGTTTAGTTATATAATTAGGTAAAATAATTTCCTTTTTACTAAAATTAAGAAAAAATGTTTTGCTATTCAATGTCCACTGCATTAAAGTTCAAACAAACACGTGTACATACAATTCTTCCTGCTGATGATAGAAACAGTGTATAATTTACAGCTAATTATCATTACTAATTCCACATCCAAAGACATAAAAAGAACCCTACCATATTTCCCAAAATAATGTAGTGGACTAAAGGAAATATTTTAAGGTGAAGCATACATGTATCCCTATTATGTAAGAGCAGGATCACTGACATTTACCGTTCATGTACATTTATAATTTTTATTTTCCATTTTGAATTACTATATTTTTGCTTGTATGTATTTCATTCTACATGGGAATCAAGGATGTTAATCCCTCTGAAGGTTGTAAGATGATACAAGGGAATCATGTTTGGTATTGGGGGTTCTAGTTATATTTTACCTGGAATACACTTTTGACTGACTGTCCATGCCATTAACTATAACCCACAATATGTGCAGTCTAGCCTGCTCCAAGCTATGCGTACTAGACAGTGATGCTTTTGTTTGGCCCTGGCTGAAGTCATTGAGGAGAAACAGACCCTCAAAAGTAGACTTACAGTGTCTTCTTAGCCTCATTACCTAAAGAATTACTTATACATCTTTTGCACTGTGAAGTTATTCATTCTCATTCATAGCTTTTCTACATTTGTCAACATGAACACAGTTCAGCACTGAAAATAGTAGGTTTATAATTCTGCTTTTCTAACTTTTCCCTCAAGCAGCTGACTCTGTGCGTACCCTGACACAGGATTCATTATAGTGCTTGTAGTACCTATCAGCCTCCCTTGTTAGTGTACAGCTTAATTTAAAACTCAAATGAACATCTCTGAGATATTGAAATTCTTTATTGTTTGTGTGCCATGTCCATGAAAATGTTATCATATAACAGGATGGGAAAAATAAGATATTTATGCTATATATTGAGAGAGTTTCATTTATTTGTATGAATATATACACAGGAAGTGAGTAATAGTGATAATGTGTAAAAATAGTCCCAAGGTGGTAGGTGAAAACCTGCAGGGTGATTTCCCTTAATAATAACTTGTGTGACAAGATTCTTCGCTCTCATTTAATTTGCACAGCTGACAGAGCTGGTGAGGGAAGACAAAGTATAAATAGAAGCAAACTAGCTTCTTCTTCCTCCTCCTCCTCCTATAAGGTGCTGCTCAACACCTAGGACAATGAGACAACACCTTGTCCTTAAAGGCCTTCAGCCTCTGTTTGCTGGTTGTCACCCATGAAGATATTCCAGAGAGAACTGGTTTTATTCTAGCTAGCTTCCCAGTTGCAAAATCTCATGATACCCACATATTATATATATGTACTGCATCATGTGGGATTTCTGTTACAGGAGTAAGTGTAAGAATGATAACAATTCTCATTTCATAGGAAATATTGCAATTATTAAATTATTGATCTTGTTCTGGTTTTCAGAAAGAAAATGTTCTACTCTTGTAACATTCATTAATGTAAACCATGTTATGATAATGATAATAGTAATGGTAATAACAAAAATCATAATATTAATAACAAAAACAGAGACCCCCTTTTTTCTTGAGAATTCAAGGAATAGGGTAAACATGTGAGATCATGTAGGCCTAGTAACTGATTCGTTGATGATCAAGCCCTAGTAAACCAAAGATGCACATTGCTCGTGTACGGGGCACTCGCCCGCGAGCGGTAAATTTGAATGTGTTATCCTGAATGTGTTATTTAATACAGTTTCTTCTTCTCTCGTTCATTTAAACTTACGTACGTACGTATACACACACACACACACACACACACACACACACACACACACACACACACACACACACACACACACACACACACACACACACACACACACAGAGAGAGAGAGAAAGTTGAAAGAAAAGATTTGATGATGCCTCAAGTTCATTTCATGGTAAACTAAGGTATTCTCTGTCTCCTATACCTGGTGGAGAGGTAGGGAGTGAAGTAAAGGATAGGGGGATATGGAACACAAGGGTAGGACCACAAAGGGGGAAACAGTCATGTAGACTCTGCCAATGATAGTTTCTCATTTTGGGTAGGCAATATATGGAATCTAAAAAATTGATCCAGAACAGAATACATTGATCACTCAGCATCAACTAAAATAAGATAGTCATGACACCAACATTGGCATATATTCCACTGGCGCTTCATGATGCCTAAACTGGTGTCACTGTATAAAACAGGTTAAATATCTCTAGTGCCAAATGATTACTTCCTAAAGTCCAAGCTGCCTCGATGCAAATGGAATGTAGTGGTAAATTGTTATGGTAAATTGGTATCTTTAGTTTAGTTTGGCAACTTTCTTCCCACATGAGGATAAGGATAAGGATAAGTTCGATATGCGAAGCTGAGCTTCGCCCGGGCTATGCCAATGAGGGGAGCCCGGCCTGTGTCGACTAATGCCGACTCGCTAACGTGTGTCAGCTGGTGCTGACTCGTCTTAGTCCTTACCCGCCGTGGTGCCCAGTCACAGCAGTAACCTCCAGGCGACAATTGCAACTTCTCGTGCCTGGGCGGGGCGCGAACCGCCGACCCCTCGGATGAGAGGCCGACACGTTACCACTGTACTAGCCCGGAGGCTCCACATGAGGAGAACAGGGAATTAAGCCTCTTCATTTATTTTATTCTCGCATTTTCATAATTTTTTCCACTCTTCCCAAATGGGGGGAACTTTATTCTGATGGATGTCCCGATACTCTGGAATGATTTGACATAAATTTTCTGGTGACTACAAGTGAACAATTAAAGGATAAATCGACCCTTGCTAAAAGCCAAAAAAATTAGGACTGTCTGAAACTATGGGCAAGGATAGGCATTGGCATTGCAGTCTTCATGGGTTAATCAACTGCCAAGTCTACAATGCTTACACTAATGAATTATGAAACAATGATTAACTGTAAAGAAAATATTCTGACTTACCTTCAAGGGCAAGAGAAGGCTTAGCATGACTGCTCTTGTACAATGTCCCGATGGGAAAGAGAATTTGTCCACCGAGAAAGAACCTATCATCTCATCGTTTTGGTTTCTCACTGGCCGTCGCCGTCGGGCAATGGCCTTGATCACAGCCACGACAATGATATCGAAGATGAGAACTGAAATAAATAAGTTAACCTAAGTATAGGCCACAAAAATAATGCTTCATAATAATATGCTGCTTACCTGAAGTTTAATAATCTGATTTGACTGTCCATGTAAATTACCATTAAGCAATCATAATTTTTACCTGTACATGTAAATGTAAACAACAACATCAGCAACAAGAACCATCATAATAATAATAATAATGATGTAAATAATAATAATAATATAAGCAAATAATTGTAAAAATGACATAAGCAAATAATCATAATAATAATACAGGCAAATAATAATAATAACAATAATAATAATAATAATAATAATAATAATAATAATAATAACAATAACAATAATAATAATAATAGCAGTGAAGTAAAAAATAAGAACTGTTAGGAAGAAATAAAAAAGAACAAAAAATTAAAAAAAAACAAAATATGTGTGTGTGTGTGTGTGTGTGTATGAGAGAGAGAGAGAGAGAGAGAGAGAGAGAGAGAGAGAGAGAGAGAGAGAGAGAGAGAGAGAGAGAGAGAGAGAGAGAGAGAGAGAGAGAGAGAGAGAGAGAGAGAGAGAGAGAGAGAGAGAGAGAGAGAGAGAGAGAAGAAAGAAGAAAGAAGAGAGAGAGAGAGAGAGAGAGAGAGAGAGAGAGAGAGAGAGAGAGAGAGAGAGAGAGAGAGAGGAGAAAGAAAGAGAATGCATATATGTAACTGAACATCTCTGATCGAAAAAACAAAAATAAACATTAGTAAATGACAAACACATAACATTTCAAACAAAATTCCAACACAAAAAAAACATAAAAGAAGTGACTGAGGAACCTCTTACCAAGGAAAATGTTGACCATGAGATTGCGAAATGGAGAACCATCCAGAAGGAAAATAAATGTGGCAGTTACTATTAACCAAGGGATACCGTGGCAGGATATCTGGAAAAAGAGGAAATCAGACAATTGAAAAACAAATCATAAAGCCTAATGACAAAAGAAGAAAAAAAAAATGTATAAATATATACATTTTTTACTCCCACCCTCCCTTTTTTAATTATAATATTAATGTCCTGAGTTGATGATTTGCTTCAAACTTAACTAATGCTGCAGATGATGGGATGTCTGTACATACCATACCCAGTGTGAGTTTAGTTTGTTAACTGTATTTACACACAGATGGCTCCACAAGTACTTGGTCACCAAAGAAACGATTACTAGTACTATACTACGTTTATCCTTTTCCTGGATTTTTGGAAATATTCTCTCTTAACTTAAATTACTATCTGTAATGTTTATATAACATTATAATAATAATAATGTCTATAAAAATAATAACAGCATTGATATTGATAGCATTTATAATTTAAAAAATTGTGTTTATGCCATTGAAAAATATATGAATTGAAGTAAATAAATTCAAAATAATTTTGTTGGATACAATGGGAGATACAAAAGGATGATGATGATCCTGATAACTGTTAATGGTAAAGAACTCTTTGTTATCATGAATAAAAGAGGTAAAGTTTGGTTTTAATTAATATCTTCACAATACAAGAGATGTATTTGACCGTTTCGATTATATCTATATATATAATTGAAACAGGTGATATACATCTCTTGTATTGTGGAGATATTCCTTCTCATTCATACCTTTTCTACATTCGTAAATTACACAAATAATAATGTATCTAGCTATATGCACTTTTGTACTAGTGCACTTTTGTTGGCTAAATGTGATGACCAGATCAATCTGTGCAATATTTTATGGTGTTTAATTAAGTAAGTGTACTTTCCCAAAATAACAATTATAGAAAAATAACTGAAAATTAAACCAAGGAGAGAGAGAGAGAGAGAGAGAGAGAGAGAGAGAGAGAGAGAGAGAGAGAGAGAGAGAGAGAGAGAGGGAGGGAGGGAGGGAGGGAGGGGGGGAGGGGGAGGGGGAGGGGGAGGGGGAGGGGGAGGGGGAGGGGGAGGGGGAGAGGGAGAGAGAGAGAGAGAGAGAGAGAGAGAGAGAGAGAGAGAGAGAGAGAGAGAGAGAGAGAGAGAGAGAGAGAGAGAGAGAGAGAGAGGGGGGAAGAGAAAATGCAAGGAATTAAGGTAAAGAGGCAGGGCTTAGCTCAGAAGCTGCCAACTAGAATTTTCATCCAGACAGAGTAGGGCAACAACAACAACAGCAACAACAAAAATAAAAACAATAATACCAATAATAATAAGTAGTTGTAATTAAAGAAAATGAAAGAAAGAAAGAAAGAAAAAGATAAAAAAGTGGCAAAAAGGAAAAACACACATGCGTACCTCAAGTCCTTTGAAGATACCATTGTACTTGCTCAGTGGCCCATATTTCTGGTCGAACATCTTCACTGCCTTGTCCGTCATTTTCACGTCCCATTCTAGTGCCTTTTTAAGAGGTCCGGGTACTACTCTCTTCTCTCCCATCTTTCCTGTTTTTCTGAAGGAATGACAGTAACATTAACAATAACAACAATAATAACAATGATGATGATGATGATGATGATGATGATGATGATGATGATGATGATGATCCAAGAGAAAATTTAATTCATCTTCATGTTTCTTACAAAAATCCTTAGTTTTCCAGGAAGAAGGAAAACTGTAATAATATTCCCAAAAGAAGAAGAATTAAATACATTTAATCTTCATGTATTTTTGTATCTCCTTTCTATGAGGGGAAACAGAAGAAAAGCAAACACTAAAGGAAAATAACATGAAATATATTTCTCTTCATAATATTTCCTTTCTACTACTCCTGAACAAATATTTAGGGAAAAAAATGAACAGTAAATTGGGTACATTTTTCTTTACACACACACACACACACACACACACACACACACACACACACACACACACACACACACACACACACACACACACACACACACACACACACACACACACACACACTTCCTTTCCGTCAGAAATGAAGAAAATAAGTCAGGACAAATGCTGCGCAGAGAGTAGATCTACAGCAACTGGTTAAGGGTCTGGGGACTGTAGGGAAATGCAGTGAGTGAGTGAGGTCTGAGGAAAAGCCCTTATGTTAGGGAGGTTATTGGTTCATAAGGTGATGTCTTGGATTCCCAGGAGTGGCTCTGAGGGTTGCAGTCACTTTGTGAACAATTCCTAATATTTACACTTATATAATTTGCTATGGAAAACAGCAACAAATCACACTTTTTACACTGTGACTAGTTGGAATAAGAAATAAAAACTGTAAAGCTATGAGAAACAAAAAAAAAATTACCACAATTAATTATCAGAAAAAGAATCAGTTGAAGCTCAATATTGCCAGAATTTATGAGGTTTGTTGTCCTTTGCCAGTGCAGCTCAAATGTGCAGAGGCTGCGGCAACACTTGACGCTGCGCAGGTACTGAGTTAGAGTTCACTAAACACAGTAAGTTTCATGCGTGATTTTATAAATGCAAGTTATATGATAGAATTTTG
>NC_061841.1:6730505-6745505 GCF_019202785.1 Penaeus chinensis
ATCGCGGTAGTCATATATACATATATATATACATATACAAATATACACACACACATATATATATACACTCTGAAGGTCATTATCAGTCAATTATCAGCGAGAACGAACTGCCTCAGGGACTCCGGCTCCTGGTTTTTCCCCAGGGCTGACTCCAGAACCTTTTCCGTCTTATAGATACCACAAGGCATTATATGTACATATATAAATATATATAAATATATATATATATATATATATATATATATATATATATATATGCATATGTATATATATATGCCGCGATGGTCCAGTGGTTAGAGCACTGGAGTTCGAGTTCAATTTCCCGTCGTGGCAGTCGTAAAAATGCCTGCGCTCTGACTGTTGGCTCGAGCCCGATCTTACGGCGAGAAAACGACATATCGGCTTGAGAAGTCACACGCAGGCGTCGTAGGGGAAATCGCCGCCGTGGCACAAGTATTAGCACGCCGAACCGCGGTTGATTTGGAAGGGCATCCAATCAGGCATGGTGGCACTGCCATATATCCTCTCAATAGTGAATTGAAAGAGACCTATGTCCTGCAGTGGAATGAATGGTTGTTGAAAAATACACACACACATACACACACACACACACACACATACACACACACACACACACACACACACACACACACATATATATATATATATATATATATATGCATATATATACATATATATGCATATATATGTAAAGGTTGCTAATTTGATCTTAATTACTGGCCTGGGCCCTCCACCAGTACAACCTTTTGCGGATCACCTCTACTTCGTTGCTCAGTTTTAACAATTTGTCTTAAAGGAGACACTATTATTATCCAGATTTATTGCTGAAATACATACACACAATATAAAAAACAAATGATAAAGATAAAAATATAAAACTGCAGAAAAATATATAAATCAACAAAATAATTAATGAAATGTTTTAATCGCCCCTATTATATTTCACTTTGTGATCAATAATTGTTTGCAATATTCACACTTTTCACATATCTCATGTAACGTCCGAGTGTTTGTATCTTCAGCCTCACTTTCCCTCACTTTTCTTAATCTTGCTGATCTCGCCTCTCGCCTCTCGCCTCTCGCCTTTCGCCTCTCGCCTCTCGCCTCACTCCTCCCACGTGCGGTTTCGTACGGGCGTACTTGTGACGTGGCACGACACTTTTCCACTCCACACCAGAAACCCGAGGATGTTTCAAAACGCTAGTGGCTGTGACCCCCTCGGGTGGGTATGTCTCGTCGGGGCAGCTGTCTGAATGTGAATGGGACGTCACACTGGGGGATTCCCCGTGTCATTCGATATTAATTTATTTTCATATCTTGTTTCGTCTATTTTTGGTTTGTTTTGTTTTCTTTTCTTCTTCACATGAATTCCTTTATTAGTTTGGTCACATTTTCCTTTTATTTTCTATTTCTATTTTATTTTTATTTTTCTATGGTCACATCATAAATGTCCGTATTTTATTAGGTCACTTATTTCATCATCAATACAATATTTTCAGGGGGAAACTAATTGTATAAAGAAAAAAATATGCACAAGACATTCTCTATTCATTCACCCATCAAACATTTAATTTCATTCGAATGCACACTTCCTTACATACGTCACTGCTTCATGGGGCTCCATTCACACTTCGACTCGCATACTCATTCACTCCTAGCAGTCGCTAAGCTTCACATAGGATAATGGTTCCCAACTGCCGTTTGACCTTATTTCCGGCATTGTCACTTCTCTTTCACTCCTTACCCTTTCAATCGCCCCCTCTTAATATTTCGGCTCAGCTCCACTCTAAGCCCAATCAATCAAACTTTCTCTGTAACATATTTATAGAAAGTCAAATCTTTCACACACTTTTGCTAAGGAACACATTTGGAAGTTTGACTCACGTCTTAACCTCTTGCCCAGCCTGATTTAACATTATGGAAACTGGCACAAGAATATCATTCCTTCTTCCATCATCTCTTCCTTACCCAGCCTAATTTAACAGTGTGGAAACTGGCGTAATAACAACCTTTCCTTTACTCTGCCTCATCCCCTTACCCAGCCTGACTACACAATAACTTAACTGGCGTAAGATTTACCTACTCTCTCGTCTTTCTTTCTGGTCCATCTTCCCCGATGCTTTTCTATCCGTTTCATCATTCTCTCGCTCCATCTTTCCTGATTTATTTTCTCATCAGCCAGACTTACCACTTCCTACTCCTATAAACTCTGGCGTCAGCCCCTATGGACCTACCACTTCCACAAGCTTATATTTCGGCGTCAGTCTTACATTCTTGCGTCCCCATGACTCCTTATCCCTTCACTTCCTTTTTTCGCTTGTCTTTCATTACTTTAACTTTCATTTGAATTCCTCTAAATCCGGCTAAGTATCCCTTCACTTGAACGTAAACACCATCCCACGCTAATACTAATAGAAATGAAGCTAGAGGGGTAGGAGAAGAGAAATGAAAGAATTAGCTCAAGTCAGGTAGAGGTCGCCAGTCCTCATTCAGGATAGATCCCTGCTTTCACCTGCTCATTTTTATTTCCTTTATCTACTTCTATTACACGACTACGCAATCGCCGTGGAGAATGGTCTACTATCGGTTCATTTAGTGTTGGTACTTCAAAAGGTTGTAATTTTGGTGCAACTCTCAGGTTGCATATGTTCTCAATTCGTTCCTCTTTGTTATCCTCATCGCAAGATCTAATCTTATACAGTCCTGTTTTGGGTTCCAAAATTTCCACTATTATCCATCGTTTAGCATGAAACTGGTCCTGCATTTTACTTCTACCTATTTTAACATTATTTCGTAGTAAAACTTCCTAGCCGACTCCCCAATTAATATCCTTTGCCTTTATGTCCCTTTGCTTCCTCGTCATCTCTTTCTGCCTGTTTTCCGTTTCCTTTGCCACATCCCATACAGTCTCTTGTGTCTCCCTCAATTCACTTATCCAATCATCAATAGTTTCCTCTGATGATGAATTTACTATAAGATCCTGAGGTAACTTAGGCTCCCTGCCAAAGACTAACTGAAAAGGTGAATATCCTGTGGTTGCATGTGGGGTAGCATTATAATGGGCAACTAAGGCAGCTATGTGCTCAGGCCACTTCTTCTTTGCTCTTTCATCTAATGTCACTAAGAGCCCGTGTAGAGTTCGATTAAACCTCTCGCAACACCCATTCCCTTGTGGATGATAAGCTGTCGTTCGAATTTTCTCTACCCCATAGCTATTACATAACTGTTTAATTACAGAACTTAGAAAATTCCTCCCTTGATCGGACAGTAATCGATCTGGAGCTCCAAATCTATCAAAAATCTGTTCTTTTAAAATCTTTGCTACTCTTGTTGCTTTTTGGTCTCTCGTGGGAAAAGCAAAAGAATACCGACTGAAGATATCAGTAACAACTAAAACATTTTCTATTCCCATTCTCTTTTCTAGGACGGTGAAATCTATGGCTAACATTTCCCAGGGTTTGCTTGTGTCTAATCTCCCCATTAAAGCATGCAGCTTCGGCGTCTCGTCTTTAGCTACGCTGCATCTGCCACATCCAGCCACGTATTCTCCTACCGTAGTTGACATTCCAGGCCAGTACCCTCTACATTTAACTAAACTAAGGGTTCTGTTCCTCCCTTGATGGCCTAAATTATCATGACAGGCGTGCAGTATATGGCTTTGTAACTTTGGAGGCAATACTGGGATAATTTTACACAAATTTATTCCCACGCTCTTTTTATGCCAAACAATTCCATCTTGTACAACTAAATTCTCTCTTACTCTATACAATTTTCGGAAATCTTCATTTTTCAACCAGTCCTCCTTCTCTCCTTTAGATATATAACTCTCTAGTAGCTGACAAATTCCCTTGAAACACTTCATCTCGTGCTGCGCATCCTTTATCCTCCCCCTGTGACCAAAGCTCCCCCAAATTCGACTCTGTGGTGACTGCCATTGCCATGTATTCTTCATCCGTATCACTCTCCTCCACCTGTGTCAACCTACTTAGCTCATCAGCTACCGTGTTATCCCTACCAGGCTTGTACTTTATGGTAAAATTAAACTGTTGCAAATTATTTACCCACTGACTTTCGACCGCTCCAAGCTTAGAGGTCTCCAGATGACTCAATGGACTATTATCTGTATAAACAATAAATTCTCTTCCCACTAAATAGTCTTTGAATTTATCACACACTGCCCACTTAAATGCTAATAATTCTAACTTTCTTGAGCTATAATTTGACATGTTTCTCTCAGAATTTCTTAGACCTCTACTGGCATAACATACCGGATGAATCTTCCCCTCGTGCTTCTGTGATAGCACGGCTCCTAATCCCTTAAAACTCGCATCAGTTTCTAAGATGAATTCTTTCGTGAAATCAGGACATTTGAAAACAGGGGCAGTAATTAACATTGCTTTTAAATCCCGAAACGCTTTCTGACATTTCTCATCCCATTCCCCGACAATGGATCTCCGCGAATCTCCTGACATCAGAGCATGTAGCGGTCCTGCCGTCTGTGCAAAGTGTTTCACAAATTTCCTGTAAAACGAACAGAAGCCAATGAACGCTCTCACATCTCTGACAGTTTTCGGCAGAGGCCACGACTTCACTGTTTCTACTTTGGCTGGATCTGTAGTCATGCCCTCCTCCGAAACCTGGTATCCTAAATATGTCACCTTTGATGCAAAGAGCGTACACTGTTTAGGTTTAAGTTTAAGGCCATGTGTCCTCATTCTTTCAAGCAGATCCCTTAACCTAACAATATGTTCCTCAACCGTTCTGTTAAATACAATTACATAATCTAAATATACCAATAATGTAGCAAAAATTCTATCTCCCAAAATCCTCTCCATGTAACACTGAAATGTGCTTGGACCGTTCGATAATTCCATTGGCAATCTTTTAAATTCATAATGGCCCAAAGGTGTGCTAAATGCAGTTTTATACTGATCTTTTGGGTGTACTTGTATTTGGTGATACCCTGCATCTAAATCAAGTGTTGAAATTTTTTTTGCACCTGCTAATGCTTCAACCGTCTCATTAATCCTTGGCAGAGGAAATGCGTCTTTAACTGTATATTTATTAAGTTGCCGGTAATCTATACACAGCCTTATAGTGTTATCGCGCTTGCGCACCACAACAATTGCAGCAGAATAGGGACTTACGCTCGGCGCAATCACCCCTTGTTTGCATAACTTTCCGATGTGTTCTTTTACCTCCGGGACCTGATTCGGTGGTATTCGTCTATATGGTATTTTAATAGGTTGCTCAGTTGTCAGCGGTATGGTATGTTGGACACCCGTAGCTTTTCCTATTGGCCCCTTTCCATTAGCAAAAACGTCACTATATTCTTCTAGAAGTCTCATTACACACTGCTTTTGATTTATTGTTAAATGGTCATCAATGATATTTACTTCAGGCAACTTTTCATTTATCAAATTAACGCTGCAGTGTTGAACTTCCCTCTCTTCTATTTCCTCTGCTCTTGCAACTTTGCCTATCCGCCAATTCCTTCTTAATTTACAAGTTGTTTTAGATAGGTTTGCTACCAGCGTATATCCCTTCCCACTCTTTATAAGGACCATAGCAGGCAGCGTTACTATACCCTCATGAACCCATCCTTCCTGTTGTTCTGACAGTGGCTCAATCAACACTACCTGGCTTTTTACCTGCCTTAACTGCGGGATCCAGACTGGCACCAGTCTCATACTAGATGGCGGAATTACCGGTATTTGTGCTTTCCCGGTTAATGCAAATCCCCAGTCCTCCTTTAAGTGTAATTTGCGGCGTGCCCTCACATCACTAATATAGTCTTTCCACTCTTCCCAGTTAACACTTGATTTACATAGATTGTACATTACCGGCCATACCTCGGCCACCTTTGACAACACATCAATTCCTAACAAACAACTGTAACTCTCTCCCACCCTATCACAAACCAAGACTACTGCCTCAACCTTAGCCCCACAGATTTCGATTGAAACTTGTATACTACCTCTACACGGTATTAAACCACCGCCTACTGACCTAATGCTAATTCTAACCGGTTGCAGCTTTATCCCACATGGTCGCAAGTAGTATTCATAAACTTCAGAACTAATTAAAGAAACTTCCGCCCCGGTATCGCACAAACCAACAACATTTACCCCTTCAATATTCACAGTTACCCTTGGGCTGCTTGCTTTCCTATGTCTCATTTCTATTCTTTTTACCACTGGATAGCCTGCTTCCTGTCCGCCGTTTGTGACGCATTCTTGCACGTTGCTACTGCTAGGCCCCTTGGGTTGGCGGTTTATACTCCCACTGGGCCTTACTAGTTTTCCGCTGCTGTATCGGCCAGCACTTGGCGAGTCACCCCTGACTTAACGTTATTTGTAGTTTCGTCACCTTGAGTTTGGAAGTTCCTTCCATAATACCTATCTCTGAAACTCCCTTCTGGGCACCATGCAATAATATGAACCTTTTTACCGCATCTATAACAAATTCTCTCTCTTTCTTTCATTCATTTCTTCGTCCTTCCCATCTTCATCTCTCCTTTGCGAGAAAGATTTCCACTCATGCTCTTTCATTGCTATCCACTCTATCCACTCATACAACGAATCATCTGGCCTCTGTTCAATCCTCCTCTTAAGCTTCAATCCCAATGCTGACTCTCATATATTCCTCGCCACACATTCTCCGATCATTCTACGATCTATTTCATTTCCACTTTGCTTAAGGCTTTCACTCATCCCCAATAATACGTCTAAAAATTCCCACACACTCTCATGCTTCCCTTGCTTTCTACCTGCCATTCGTTCGTATAAACCCCAAACAGATATTCTTTGCCCATATACCTTCACCAATTCTTCCATAATTTCTTCTACGCTATGCCAATCCTGTTTATAATTCTGCAATCTCTCTGCCGCCGATCCCTCTATGTGATTCATCACAAACCTAACTTTATCCTCCTCATTTCCGACTAACTGTCCCAGTGCCCGGTTTGCTTTCTTGATCCATCTCTCAACATCCCCCCTTCCCGTATATACTTCTAGTGCTGGATCTTTCCGAATAATGGAAGGAGAATTGACTTGCCTATGCTGAATACTAGCCAAGTCTTCTAAGATTTCCAAAGTCCTATTCCACCTAATTGTTTCCTCATTATTACTTTCTACTCTACTTGATTCCGCCGTCGGTACTTCCCAATTTCTACTTTGATGTGCACAGCCTCCATCCCGTTCCCCCGATCGGATTTCTCGATATATCAGAAGTAACAAATGCAGTAACAGTAATCCCACAATTAACCCTAATAAACCGCAAATGTGCTCCCCTGTCTCCATCCTTCAACACCAATTATTAAATATGAGCAGTCGAGAGGAAACGCTCTGCTACCAATTGTAAAGGTTGCTAATTTGATCTTAATTACTGGCCTGGGCTCTCCACCAGTACAACCTTTTGCGGATCACCTCTACTTCGTTGCTCAGTTTTAACAATTGGTCTTAAAGGAGACACTATTATTATCCAGATTTATTGCTGAAATACATACACACAATATAAAAAACAAATGATAAAGATAAAAATATAAAACTGCAGAAAAATATATAAATCAACAAAATAATTAATTAAATGTTTTAATCGACCCTATTATATTTCACTTTGTGACCAATAATTGTTTGCAATATTCACACTTTTCACATATCTCATGTAACGTCCGAGTGTTTGTATCTTCAACCTCACTTTCCCTCACTTTTCTTAATCTTGCTGATTTCGCCTCTCGCCTCTCGCCTCTCGCCTCTCGCCTCTCGCCTCTTGCCTCTTGCCTCTCGCCTCTCGCCTCTCGCCTCTCGCCTCTTGCCTCTTGCCTCTTGCCTCTTGCCTCTCGCCTCTCGCCTCTCGCCTCTCGCCTCTCGCCTCTTGCCTCTTGCCTCTTGCCTCTCGCCTCTTGCCTCTTGCCTCTTGCCTCTTGCCTCTCGCCTCTCGCCTCTCGCCTCTCGCCTCTCGCCTCTCGCCTCTTGCCTCTCGCCTCTCGCCTCTCGCCTCTTGCCTCTCGCCTCTCGCCTCTCGCCTCTCGCCTCACGCCTCACGCCTCACGCCTCACGCCTCTCGCCTCACGCCTCACGCCTCTCGCCTCTCGCCTCTCGCCTCACGCCTCTCGCCTCTCGCCTCTCGCCTCTCGCCTCACGCCTCACGCCTCACGCCTCACGCCTCTCGCCTCTCGCCTCTCGCCTCACGCCTCACGCCTCTCGCCTCTCGCCTCACGCCTCTCGCCTCTCGTCTCTCGCCTCTCTTCACTCCTCTCGCCTCACTCCTCCCACGTGCGGTTTCGTACGGGCGTACTTGTGACGTGGCACGACACTTTTCCACTCCACACCAGAAACCCGAGGATGTTTCAAAACGCTAGTGGCTGACCCCCTCGGGTGGGTATGTCTCGTCGGGGCAGCTGTCTGAATGTGAATGGGACGTCACACTGGGGGATTCCCCGTGTCATTCGATATTAATTTATTTTCATATCTTGTTTCGTCTATTTTTGGTTTGTTTTCTTTTCTTCTTCACATAATTTCCTTTATTAGTTTGGTCACATTTTCCTTTTATTTTCTATTTCTATTTTATTTTTATTTTTCTATGGTCACATCATAAATGTCCGTATTTTATTAGGTCACTTATTTCATCATCAATACAATATTTTCAGGGGGAAACTAATTGTATAAAGAAAAAAATATGCACAAGACATTCTCTATTCATTCACCCATCAAACATTTAATTTCATTCGAATGCACACTTCCTTACATACGTCACTGCTTCATGGGGCTCCATTCACACTTCGACTCGCATACTCATTCACTCCTAGCAGTCGCTAAGCTTCACATAGGATAATGGTTCCCAACTGCCGTTTGACCTTATTTCCGGCATTGTCACTTCTCTTTCACTCCTTACCCTTTCAATCGCCCCCTCTTAATATTTCGGCTCAGCTCCACTCTAAGCCCAATCAATCAAACTTTCTCTGTAACATATTTATAGAAAGTCAAATCTTTCACACACTTTTGCTAAGGAACACATTTGGAAGTTTGACTCACGTCTTAACCTCTTGCCCAGCCTGATTTAACATTATGGAAACTGGCACAAGAATATCATTCCTTCTTCCATCATCTCTTCCTTACCCAGCCTAATTTAACAGTGTGGAAACTGGCGTAATAACAACCTTTCCTTTACTCTGCCTCATCCCCTTACCCAGCCTGACTACACAATAACTTAACTGGCGTAAGATTTACCTACTCTCTCGTCTTTCTTTCTGGTCCATCTTCCCCGATGCTTTTCTATCCGTTTCATCATTCTCTCGCTCCATCTTTCCTGATTTATTTTCTCATCAGCCAGACTTACCACTTCCTACTCCTATAAACTCTGGCGTCAGCCCCTATGGACCTACCACTTCCACAAGCTTATATTTCGGCGTCAGTCTTACATTCTTGCGTCCCCATGACTCCTTATCCCTTCACTTCCTTTTTTCGCTTGTCTTTCATTACTTTAACTTTCATTTGAATTCCTCTAAATCCGGCTAAGTATCCCTTCACTTGAACGTAAACACCATCCCACGCTAATACTAATAGAAATGAAGCTAGAGGGGTAGGAGAAGAGAAATGAAAGAATTAGCTCAAGTCAGGTAGAGGTCGCCAGTCCTCATTCAGGATAGATCCCTGCTTTCACCTGCTCATTTTTATTTCCTTTATCTACTTCTATTACACGACTACGCAATCGCCGTGGAGAATGGTCTACTATCGGTTCATTTAGTGTTGGTACTTCAAAAGGTTGTAATTTTGGTGCAGCTCTCAGGTTGCATATGTTCTCAATTCGTTCCTCTTTGTTATCCTCATCGCAAGATCTAATCTTATACAGTCCTGTTTTGGGTTCCAAAATTTCCACTATTATCCATCGTTTAGCATGAAACTGGTCCTGCATTTTACTTCTACCTATTTTAACATTATTTCGTAGTAAAACTTCCTAGCCGACTCCCCAATTAATATCCTTTGCCTTTATGTCCCTTTGCTTCCTCGTCATCTCTTTCTGCCTGTTTTCCGTTTCCTTTGCCACATCCCATACAGTCTCTTGTGTCTCCCTCAATTCACTTATCCAATCATCAATAGTTTCCTCTGATGATGAATTTACTATAAGATCCTGAGGTAACTTAGGCTCCCTGCCAAAGACTAACTGAAAAGGTGAATATCCTGTGGTTGCATGTGGGGTAGCATTATAATGGGCAACTAAGGCAGCTATGTGCTCAGGCCACTTCTTCTTTGCTCTTTCATCTAATGTCACTAAGAGCCCGTGTAGAGTTCGATTAAACCTCTCGCAACACCCATTCCCTTGTGGATGATAAGCTGTCGTTCGAATTTTCTCTACCCCATAGCTATTACATAACTGTTTAATTACAGAACTTAGAAAATTCCTCCCTTGATCGGACAGTAATCGATCTGGAGCTCCAAATCTATCAAAAATCTGTTCTTTTAAAATCTTTGCTACTCTTGTTGCTTTTTGGTCTCTCGTGGGAAAAGCAAAAGAATACCGACTGAAGATATCTGTAACAACTAAAACATTTTCTATTCCCATTCTCTTTTCTAGGACGGTGAAATCTATGGCTAACATTTCCCAGGGTTTGCTTGTGTCTAATCTCCCCATTAAAGCATGCAGCTTCGGCGTCTCGTCTTTAGCTACGCTGCATCTGCCACATCCAGCCACGTATTCTCCTACCGTAGTTGACATTCCAGGCCAGTACCCTCTACATTTAACTAAACTAAGGGTTCTGTTCCTCCCTTGATGGCCTAAATTATCATGACAGGCGTGCAGTATATGGCTTTGTAACTTTGGAGGCAATACTGGGATAATTTTACACAAATTTATTCCCACGCTCTTTTTATGCCAAACAATTCCATCTTGTACAACTAAATTCTCTCTTACTCTATACAATTTTCGGAAATCTTCATTTTTCAACCAGTCCTCCTTCTCTACTTTAGATATATAACTCTCTAGTAGCTGACAAATTCCCTTGAAACACTTCATCTCGTCCTGCGCATCCTTTATCCTCCCCCTGTGACCAAAGCTCCCCCAAATTCGACTCTGTGGTGACTGCCATTGCCATGTATTCTTCATCCGTATCACTCTCCTCCACCTGTGTCAACCTACTTAGCTCATCAGCTACCGTGTTATCCCTACCAGGCTTGTACTTTATGGTAAAATTAAACTGTTGCAAATTATTTACCCACTGACTTTCGACCGCTCCAAGCTTAGAGGTCTCCAGATGACTCAATGGACTATTATCTGTATAAATAATAAATTCTCTTCCCGCTAAATAGTCTTTGAATTTATCACACACTGCCCACTTAAATGCTAATAATTCTAACTTTCTTGAGCTATACTTTGACATGTTTCTTTCAGAATTTCTTAGACCTCTACTGGCATAACATACCGGATGAATCTTCCCCTCGTGCTTCTGTGATAGCACGGCTCCTAATCCCTTAAAACTCGCATCAGTTTCTAAGATGAATTCTTTCGTGAAATCAGGACATTTTAAAACAGGGGCAGTAATTAACATTGCTTTTAAATCCCGAAACGCTTTCTGACATTTCTCATCCCATTCCCCGACAATGGATCTCCGCGAATCTCCTGACATCAGAGCATGTAGCGGTCCTGCCGTCTGTGCAAAGTGTTTCACAAATTTCCTGTAAAACGAACAGAAGCCAATGAACGCTCTCACATCTCTGACAGTTTTCGGCAGAGGCCACGACTTCACTGTTTCTACTTTGGCTGGATCTGTAGTCATGCCCTCCTCCGAAACCTGGTATCCTAAATATGTCACCTTTGATGCAAAGAGCGTACACTGTTTAGGTTTAAGTTTAAGGCCATGTGTCCTCATTCTTTCAAGCAGATCCCTTAACCTAACAATATGTTCCTCAACCGTTCTGTTAAATACAATTACATAATCTAAATATACCAATAATGTAGCAAAAATTCTATCTCCCAAAATCCTCTCCATGTAACACTGAAATGTGCTTGGACTGTTCGATAATTCCATTGGCAATCTTTTAAATTCATAATGGCCCAAAGGTGTGCTAAATGCAGTTTTATACTGATCTTTTGGGTGTACTTGTATTTGGTGATACCCTGCATCTAAATCAAGTGTTGAAATTTTTTTTGCACCTGCTAATGCTTCAACCGTCTCATTAATCCTTGGCAGAGGAAATGCGTCTTTAACTGTATATTTATTAAGTTGCCGGTAATCTATACACAGCCTTATAGTGTTATCGCGCTTGCGCACCACAACAATTGCAGCAGAATAGGGACTTACGCTCGGCGCAATCACCCCTTGTTTGCATAACTTTCCGATGTGTTCTTTTACCTCCGGGACCTGATTCGGTGGTATTCGTCTATATGGTATTTTAATAGGTTGCTCAGTTGTCAGCGGTATGGTATGTTGGACACCCGTAGCTTTTCCTATTGGCCCCTTTCCATTAGCAAAAACGTCACTATATTCTTCTAGAAGTCTCATTACACACTGCTTTTGATTTATTGTTAAATGGTCATCAATGATATTTACTTCAGGCAACTTTTCATTTATCAAATTAACGCTGCAGTGTTGAACTTCCCTCTCTTCTATTTCCTCTGCTCTTGCAACTTTGCCTATCCGCCAATTCCTTCTTAATTTACAAGTTGTTTTAGATAGGTTTGCTACCAGCGTATATCCCTTCCCACTCTTTATAAGGACCATAGCAGGCAGCGTTACTATACCCTCATGAACCCATCCTTCCTGTTGTTCTGACAGTGGCTCAATCAACACTACCTGGCTTTTTACCTGCCTTAACTGCGGGATCCAGACTGGCACCAGTCTCATACTAGATGGCGGAATTACCGGTATTTGTGCTTTCCCGGTTAATGCAAATCCCCAGTCCTCCTTTAAGTGTAATTTGCGGCGTGCCCTCACATCACTAATATAGTCTTTCCACTCTTCCCAGTTAACACTTGATTTACATAGATTGTACATTACCGGCCATACCTCGGCCACCTTTGACAACACATCAATTCCTAACAAACAACTGTAACTCTCTCCCACCCTATCACAAACCAAGACTACTGCCTCAACCTTAGCCCCACAGATTTCGATTGAAACTTGTATACTACCTCTACACGGTATTAAACCACCGCCTACTGACCTAATGCTAATTCTAACCGGTTGCAGCTTTATCCCACATGGTCGCAAGTAGTATTCATAAACTTCAGAACTAATTAAAGAAACTTCCGCCCCGGTATCGCACAAACCAGCAACATTTACCCCTTCAATATTCACAGTTACCCTTGGGCTGCTTGCTTTCCTATGTCTCATGTCTATTCTTTTTACCACTGGAAAGCCTGCTTCCTGTCCGCCGCTTGTGACGCGTTCTTGCACGTTGCTACTGCTGGGCCCCTTGGGTTGGCGGTTTATACTCCCACTGGGCCTCACTAGTTTTCCGCTATTGTATCGGCCAGCACTTGGCGAGTCACCCCTGACTTAACGTTATTTGTAGTTTCGTCACCTTGAGTTTGGAAGTTCCTTCCATAATACCTATCTCTGAAACTCCCTTCTGGGCACCATGCAATAATATGAACCTTTTTACCGCATCTATAACAAATTCTCTCTCTTTCTTTCATTCATTTCTTCGTCCTTCCCATCTTCATCTCTCCTTTGCGAGAAAGATTTCCACTCATGCTCTTTCATTGCTATCCACTCTATCCACTCATACAACGAATCATCTGGCCTCTGTTCAATCCTCCTCTTAAGCTTCAATCCCAATGTTGACTCTCATATATTCCTCGCCACACATTCTCCGATCATTCTACGATCTATTTAATTTCCACTTTGCTTAAGGCTTTCACTCATCCCCAATAATACGTCTAAAAATTCCCACACACTCTCATGCTTCCCTTGCTTTCTACCTGCCATTCGTTCGTATAAATCCCAAACAGATATTCTTTGCCCATATACCTTCACCAATTCTTCCATAATTTCTTCTACGCTATGCCAATCCTGTTTATAATTCTGCAATCTCTCTGCCGCCGATCCCTCTATGTGATTCATCACAAACCTAACTTTATCCTCCTCATTTCCGACTAACTGTCCCAGTGCCCGGTTTGCTTTCTTGATCCATCTCTCAACATCCCCCCTTCCCGTATATACTTCTAGTGCTGGATCTTTCCGAATAATGGAAGGAGAATTGACTTGCCTATGCTGAATACTAGCCAAGTCTTCTAAGATTTCCAAAGAACTATTCCACCTAATTGTTTCCTCATTATTACTTTCTACTCTACTTGATTCCGCCGT
The DNA here is from genome assembly GCF_019202785.1 of Penaeus chinensis. Classification (NCBI taxonomy): domain Eukaryota; kingdom Metazoa; phylum Arthropoda; class Malacostraca; order Decapoda; family Penaeidae; genus Penaeus; species Penaeus chinensis. The sequence continues at coordinate 6,744,832 of NC_061841.1, forward strand.
CGGTAATTCCCAATTTCTACTTTGATGTGCACAGCCTCCATCCCGTTCCCCCGATCGGATTTCTCGATATATCAGAAGTAACAAATGCAGTAACAGTAATCCCACAATTAACCCTAATAAACCGCAAATGTGCTCCCCTGTCTCCATCCTTCAACACCAATTATTAAATATGAGCAGTCGAGAGGAAACGCTCTGCTACCAATTGTAAAGGTTGCAAATTCGATCTTAATTACTGGCCTGGGCCCTCCACCAGTACAACCTTTTGCGGATCACCTCTACTTCGTTGCTCAGTTTTAACAATTGGTCTTAAAGGAGACACTATTATTATCCAGATTTATGTTCTCATACACACAATATAAAAAACAAATGATAAAGCTAAAAATATAAAACTGCAGAAAAAAATATAAATCAACAAAATAATTAATGAAATGTTTTAATCGCCCCTATTATATTTCACTTTGTGACCAATAATTGTTTGCAATGTTCACACTTTTCACATATCTCACGTAACGTCCGAGTGTTTGTATCTACAGCCTCATTTTCCCTCACTTTTCTTAATCTTGCTGATCTCGCCTCTCGCCTCTCGCCTGACGTGGCACGACACTTTTCCACTCCACACCAGAAACCCGAGGATGTTTCAAAACGGGGGATTCCCCGTGTCATTCGATATTAAT
>NC_061841.1:6753005-6755505 GCF_019202785.1 Penaeus chinensis
ATAAAGAGAGAGAGAGAGAGAGAAGAGAGAGAGAGAGAGAGAGAGAGAGAAAGAGAGAGAGAGAGAAAATAAATTTTGTTCTTGTAGGTGCCAAGAAGGCAATTGTAATATGTAGTAGTTATAGCAAACGTTAAAATATATGTATTTTCTGTAGATGCCAATAGTGCAATAAAGTCATGTAAATCTATGCAATCTGTAGTAATAAAAATAAAAATAGATAAAAAAAAATATATATATACATAATGCACGAGCGTGCCTGCCATCGACCTTGGAGAGGAAGGACCTCACGAAAGCAACTTCTTCAGCGTTCATAATACAATAACAACACAAGCGCACGCAAACACACACACACACACATATACACACACACACATTTATAAATATATATATATATATATATATATATCTGTATACATATATATATATATATATATATATATATCTGTATACATATATATATATATATATATACATATACACACATTTTTTTTAAACAGCCATTTATTCCAGCAGTCAGAGCGCAGGCATTTTACGCCTGCCACGACGGGGAATTGAACTCGGGACCACGAGGGTCGGAGTCTAGTGCTCTAACCACTTGACCATCGCGGTAGTCATATATACATATATATATACATATACAAATACACACACACACACACACACACACACACACACACACACACACACACATATATATATATATATATATATATATACTGAAGGTCATTATCAGTCAATGTCGACTATGACATTATTTTCTCTACTCATTCCATTGGTAGGATCCCTCTATCCACGCAGCTGATGGATCCAAAGGGACGGCATAGACCGATACAGTTTGGCACCTACGGCGTTGCAGGAGTTACAGAACGAGATCGCAAGCGAGGGCTGACTCCAGAAGCCTGTTCATTTCTTTGACCGATATACTTTTTAGTCATTTTCTCATTGATTCTCTTGCCTCGTCTGATTTGCATATCCGAGTACCCAGTCGCAAACATGTATTAGATTCATATTAATTGACTAATTGAACCTAATTCTTTCTCAACCTGTCTTTCTCGTCTTTCTAGTAGAAGGTATCATTGTGTCGAGGAAGACATTCGTGAGAGGCGTGGTGGCAAACGACTTTTTCGATAAAGTGGTCTTTTGAAATTATTAATGATGATAGTTCTCTCCTTTCACGTCATAATTTAACTCGTTTATGTAATCGCTTCATTTTAATTCTACTGGTGTTATCACCCTTGCGAAATCATGTGTTAACTAAGATATTGAATAGTTTACATTACGCGTAACAGTTTTCTTACGTTCCCCAGCAGACAGAGAAAATGTTTCTTTTACAGGGTAACTCATATAAATTCACAGTGATCGCCCTTCCTTCTTCCTTCTTACGCCACAGTGCCTCGTAATATAGTTTTTCTCTGCCTGAGAAATCCTCGGGTGCTTCGATGGGTGATCACTTACAAGCAAAAACCACGCGATGCCCCAAATAACTCCAAACACGCCGAACACGTAAAACACGGACGGCCAACCCCCGAGGAAGCCGCTGTCGCAGAGCCAGCCACTCAGGGGCATGGTCACCACTGTGCCAAACTGCGAACCTAATGGGATTGATAGGCTAGTTAATGATATAACCATACATGCATACATGTATACAGACAAACGGTACACAAATCCGTGCTGTGTATGCGTGCGTGTTATCTAATATATATGTTTTTTTCAGATTTTATGCATCTTTGATTTATGTTCTTGCGATGCCCATTTTTTTCAAAGAAATTCTGGATATACATACTGCAACGCGAAGATTTCACATATCGAGTGTCTCGTTTACCTGAATAAACAGGTGCTGAGAACTTGGTTCGCTCGACAGGAGGAACCTACAAGGGCGGGGGGAGGGAGGGGGGGATTCATGGGGGATGAAGGGGATGAGGAAGAGAAGGAAAATGAAAGGAGAAACAAAGACCAGGTATGGTTAGTTGAGGCGAGGCCAAGGCAGGGTGATTCCCTACATTGGGCCTCAGTCTTTGCCTCCTAAGCCCCCACGACAACAAGGGGGGGGGGGGGGGCAATATTTTATAATGTAATAATAATAACGAAGGGGGGGGGGGAATTAAAAATTTCTTAAATATCTTATTTTGTAATAATAATTCTAGTGTTGTGTGATATAACCTATAACTTGTACGCCACTGTTAGATTGTTTAGTAACGCCCGGGACATCCCTCTGTAATACCATCACGCTGGCCCTGTATTACTCTCCAAGAAACAATAAACTGATGTCGTGCGCATTGTGTTTCCCTTCTTCAACAAATCTGGAAGGGCACACAGATACTGAGGGCACAGACCTACGCAAGAACGTTTGTGTGATTTAATGAATATCAATGATAATTTTTAGTGGCATTAAATGGAAATCATAATATTAGTGTTATTCTTGTTGTCGTGATTGTAACTATTATAATTTTTGCTACTGTTCTCACAGCAAAATCTTAATCTTCAAATTTTAAAATCGCTT
>NC_061841.1:6765505-6770505 GCF_019202785.1 Penaeus chinensis
GAAAGGGCGGGAAGAAAGGAGAGGAGAGGAAAGGAGAAGAGAGAAGCGAAGAGGAAAGGAGCGACGAAAAGAGGAGACAAAGAGGGAAGAACAAAAGGAGAGGGAAAGTAGAGAGAAGAAGGAAGGTGAGAAGAGGTGGAAGGGAAAAAGGAGAGAGTAAGAGAGGAGAGGAGAGAGAGAGAGAGAGAGAGAGTAGGAGGGAGGATGGAAGGGAGGGAGAGAGGGAGGAGAGAAGATAGAGAGGGTAGGAAGATAAGGTGCTGTCATAATAATAATGATAATAATAATAATGATAAGAATAATAACAATGATAATGATACTTATAATACTAATAATAATAATAATAAAAATAATGATGATGATTATAATGATAATGATAATAATTATAATGATAATAATGATCATGATAATGATAGTAACTATAATAATGACAAAAGAGGATAACAATAAAAATAGTAAAAATTATACTAATACTAATACTAATGATAATAATAATAATAATAATAATAATAATGATAATAATAATAATGATAATTACGAAAATATAACAATGATAATAATGATGATAGTAATGATAACAGTAATGATAATAAAACAACAAATGATAATAATGATAATAAAGTTGATAATGATAACGATAATAACAAGGAAAATAACAGTATGTAACAATAACAACAACAACAACAACAATAATAATATAATAATAATAATAATATTAATAATAATAATAATAACAAAGTAACAACAACAACAACAATGATAATAATAATAATAATAATAATAATGTAATGATACTGATAATTGTAATGGGGATAATAACTAAAAGGATAAATAATGATAATAATAATCATAATGTTACGATGATAATAATAACGACAATGATAAAAACAACAGTAATCCTGGAAATAAAACAGGAGACGAGGAAGAAAATAATAAGGAGGGAAATGGAAAACAAAAAGAAAAGGAAATAGAACAAAACAAGAAAAAAATCAGAAGAAATAGGAGAGAACAAAAAAAAAAAAAAAAAACTAAAAAAAAACAAAACAAAAAAAAAAACAGTAATAAGGAAATTACGGAAATAAGGAAAACGGGAATTAAAAAGACATGATAACTTGAGAGAAAAAAAGTGATGGACGAAAATAGAGAGAAGAGAGAGAGAGAGAGAGAGAGAGAGAGAGAGAGAGAGAGAGAGAGAGAGAGAGAGAGAGAGAGAGAGAGAGTAATAGAAAATCGACAGTGGCCTCGTTGGAAACATTCAAACATTCCCGCCGCCATGTTCGCCTTCCTCCGGGTTCTTTATTAGTGTTTTCCTCCCTTGCTCTTTGTCTTCCGTTATACGATTTCATACACACGTACGTAGACCCGCGCGATATATGTGTGTGTTTACATATGTAGACACACACACACACACACACACACACACACACACACATATATATATATTTATATATATATATGTATATACACACACACACACACACACACACATATATATATATATATATACATATATATATATATATATACATACACACAAACATATATATATCCATATATACACACAAACATATGTGTGTGTGTGTGTGTGTGTGTGTGTGTGTGTGTGTGTGTGTGTGTGTATGTGTGTGTGTGTGTGTGTGTGTGTGTGTGTGTGTGTGTGTGTGCGTGCGTGTGTGTATTCATTCTTCTTTCGGCTCCTCCTCTCACGGGACATTCCACTGATCTCCCATGTCTGAAGGCAATCGAGGTGAAGTTCCTTGCCAAGGGGAACAACGCGCCGGCCGGAGACTCGAACTCTCGAGTTAAGATTATCATGACAATCTTTGAGGTCGATTCTCTAATCACTCGGCTACCGCCGCTTGTCACACACACACACACACACACACACACACACACACACACACACACACACACACTTTTTTTTTAGAGAGAGAGAGAAGGAAAACAGCCACAATTATAAATGGAATTGAACCGCGATGTTTCAAACTTACCAAGAGCTCCTCATTAGACAAACAGACAACTGAAATGGAGCACACATACACACAAATATGCATATATGTGTATATATACATACATACATACATACATACATACATACACACACACACACATACATATGTGTATGTGTGTGTGTGTGTGTGTGTGTGCGTGTGTGTGTGTGTGTGTGTGAGTGTGAGTGTGAGTGTGTGTGTGCTTGTGTGTGTGTGTGTAACGTGTTCAATATATTTTTCCCTTTTAAAAAGTTCATAAAAAAAGGGGGTAACTACATTGTTTTTGTACTCAGCGCGCTAAAATATGCTTCACAGAACTATAAATTTTGGCCTTCTATTCAGTGTTCTTTGGTAAATGCACTTTGGAAGTTGTGTGTAGCGTAAAAGTCCATATGAATGTTTGTGTGAGTGTGTGTGAGCGAGTATGTGTGTGTCTGTGTATATATGTGTGCGTGCACGTACATACGTGTTCGTGTTGTTAATTTGATCTTATCATAATTTTCTAAATGTCCTAGCTTTAAAGAAAGAAAATAGGAGAAAAAGAGAAACACACATACACATAGAGTGAAGAAAGATGAAGGAAACGAGAAAGAGCGAGAGAGAAAGAGAGAGAGAGAGGGGGATAGAGAAAAGGAGAGAGAGGGATGGAGTAAGAGAGAGAGAGAGAGAGAGAGAGAGAGAGAGAGAGAGAGAGAGAGAGAGAGAGAGAGAGAGAGAGAGAGAGAGAGAGAGAGAGAGAGAGAGAGAGAGACACAGAAAGAGAGAGAGAAATGAAAAAAGAGACCAGACACTCACGCAAACAATAAAGCAAAACAAACGATTCAAAATAACAATAAGTGATGAAAATAATGGTAAATGAATCCAAATACTAATCAGAGAAGGGGACATGGCAGATGCAAACACTGTGGCAGTTCAGAGAGCCAACCAGGTGTTGCAAGATCTCTACCAGAGACAGAATGGACAGGAGGGAGGGAGGGCGGGAAGGAGGGAGGAAGGAACAGTGAGGGAGGGCGGGAAGGAGGGAGGAAGGGACAGTGAGGGAGGGAAGGAGGGAGGGAGGAACCATGAGGAAGGGAAGGAGGGAGGAAGGAACAGTAAGGGAGGGAAGAAGGGAGGGAGGGAGGGCGGGAAGGAGGGAGGAAGGAACAGTGAGGGAGGGCGGGAAGGAGGGAGGGAAGAAGGGAGGGAGGGAGGAACCATGAGGAAGGGAAGGAGGGAGGAAGGAACAGTGAGGGAGGGAAGAAGGGAGGGAGGGAGGGCGGGAAGGAGGGAGGAAGGAACAGTGAGGGAGGGCGGGAAGGAGGGAGGGAAGAAGGGAGGGAGGGAGGAACCATGAGGAAGGGAAGGAGGGAGGAAGGAACAGTGAGGGAGGGAAGAAGGGAGGGAGGGAGGGCGGGAAGGAGAGAGGAAGGAACAGTGAGGGAGGGCGGGAAGGAGGGAGGCAAGAAGGGAGGGAGGGAGGAACCATGAGGAAGGGAAGGAGGAAGGGAGGAACCGTGAGAAAGGGAAGGAGGGAAGGAGGGAGGAAGGAGCAGTGTGGGAGGGAAAAAGGGAGGAACAGCGAGGGAGGGAAGAAGGGAAGGAGGGAGGAACAATGAGGAAGGGAAGGAGGGAGGGAGGAACAGTGAAGGAGGGAAAAAAGGAGGAACACTGAGGGAGGGAAGAAGAGAGGGAGGGAGGGAGGGAGGGAGGGAGGAACAGTGAGGGAGGGAAGAAGGGAGGGAGGGAGTGTGGGAGGAACAGTGAGGGAAGGAAGGAAGGAGGGAGAGAGGGAGGAACAGTGAGGGAAGGGAAAAGAGAATGGCCGGTGGTAAAGAGAGAAAGAAAGAGAGAAGAAGGGAGGACGAAGAACGGAGAAGAGAGAGGGAAGAAGGCCGGAGAGAATGGGAATGGAGAGAGAGTGAAGAGGGAGAGGGAGGGAGGAGAGGAAGAGAGAAGGTATGTAAATGTGAAGAGAGTGGAGGAGGGGGAGGGAAGAAAAATGAGAGAAAATGGAAGGACGGAAGGAGATAAGAGAGTGGGGAGTGATAGCAGATAAAGGGAAGACAGAGTGAGAAGATGAGAGGAAGGAGAGAAGGAGGAAAAGTGAGAGAATGGAGGGTGGGAAAGAGAGAAGGGAAAATAAAAGGAGGGAGGATAGGAGGAAGGGAAAATGAGAAGAAAGGAGGGAGCGGCAGAAGAAAGGAGAAGGTGGAGATAAAGTAGAGATGAGAAAAATAATGGAAATGATAGAACTGGAACGAAAGTGTAGGAATAGAAAAAGGGAAGGAAGGAGAATAAGGAAAAGGACGAGGAGAAATGTGAGAGGGAAGGAAGGAGGAGGGAGGAAGGGGTAGATGAAGGAAAAGGAGATAGAAGGAGAAGGAAGAGGGAAAAGGAGAGACAGAGAGAAAGAGAGAGAGTTAGAAAACGAAAACGTTAGATAAAAAAAGGAGAGAGATAGGAATAGAGTGAGAGTGAGAAAAAGATACACCCAAAGACAGAGAGAAAGAGAGAGAGAGGGTGGGTGGGGGGGGGGAGAGAACGGAGGCCTGAAGTGGATTAATATCAACCTCAATTCAACCGTAGCATCATCAATCGTAGACTCGAAACCAGTGATTGTTTTTCGAAAAATCAGTCTTGTAGCCTTTAATGTGACTCTCAATGTGTGTTGCTATCACTCGCTACAGTTGCTCTGTGTCTCCCGGTGAGTCTAACCAACGCCTTCCGTGTGGTTAAGGTTATTCCCACCGCGGTGTTTTTGCCCCTCCTCCGAAACCCCACACGGAATTAAATAAAACGATAGTACTAAACGAACAGGTAATTCATTAATTCAGTTCGAACGCACACCTTTTACAAACGGGCATAGAAATGGACTTAAAGCAGTTTTTTTGTTTTTGTTTTTTTACTTTATTTTTCTCTCTCTCACGAATGGAAAAGCGATCAATCTATTTTTTTTTTTTTTTTTTTTTTTTTTACCGAGCAGGCGATAAAGAAAGTCTACAGTTGTATTGGCCAAAGTGTCGAGAA
>NC_061841.1:6775505-6795505 GCF_019202785.1 Penaeus chinensis
AAATTTAAAGGAAGAAAAACAAAGCAAACAGGATGCAGGCGTAGCAGACAAGTCGGGAGAGAGAGGTCATAGGACGTAAAGGGGTAGGAGAGAATGCGAAGGAAAAGGGAAAAGGGAGATTCCAAGTGTCGGGAAGCGGGGGAGGGAGGGAGGGAGGGTAAGAGCACGTCGCACGGCCCCTCGCCCCCCCCCACCCCCCCGTCGAGGGCTCAGGGTGCTCCCACGGCGACAGACCCGAGGGACGAGTGTCTCATTAAAGACTCCGTGTGAGGAAAGACCGACGTTTGGGTGGACGCCGCCCCTCGCCCTCCGCCTGGCCCCGGGTCCCTGCCTCGCGCTCCTCCCTTGCCCTATCTCTTGCTAACTCTCCCTCTCTCCCTCTAAACCTATCTTCCCCTCCGCCTCTCCCTTTCTCTCATGCGCACACACACACACACACACACACACATATATATGATATATATATATATATATATATATATATACTTCTATAGAGACAGACAAACACACATTAACACATCTAATTCTCAAGTTAGTCAGTCAATTGACTCTCGGGCGAAACGAGGGCTGTGTGATAATTAAGGCACGCGCTTGAGGATCCTTTATATAATTACCTCTAATTACACACTTTCGTGCTCCTAGACCGCTTGTTTCTTCAGGAAGAAATATCAAAGCTCATATTCACGTAGACACACACACGCACATGTATAGGTATATATATATGTATATATATATATACATATATATACATATATACACATACACATACACATACATACATACATACATACACACACACACAAATATATATATATATAAATGAATAGGAAATGAGACTCCATAAGTAATGAAATCAAATCATATGGGCAACGAGCCAAAAAACATGACCATTCGCGTTCAAAATACGCCACATATTTCGAAAACTGGAATAAAAAAAAGAAAAAGGGGAAAAAAATAATGTACGTGCCCTCTGGGGTGAAGAGGGGGGGGGGGGGGGTAAATGGCGGTCCACTGAAGCCTCCCGCCGCTATGCTGTCAACAATGATGGTGATATGTTGGTGGAAGAGATGTGGCGACAGTAAATCAAATTAACGTAACTGCGATATATACACAGACACGTATATGTATCCGAGTGTGCGCATGCGCGTGTGTGTATGTGTGTGTATGTGTGTGTATGTGTGTGTAAGTGTGTGTATGTGTGTGTATGTGTGCGTGTACGTGTGCGTGTGCTTGTACGTGTATGAATGTGTGAATGAGTGAACAAGTGAGGAAACGAGTGCTTGAGCAAGTGAACAACTGAATGAAAGAACGAGTGCACAAGCGAGTAAATGAAAGCGAGACCGATGAAAAAAAAAAAAAAAAAAAAAAGGAAAAAAAACGTACTTATCCATGTATCCCTTCGTTCATGCTCATCTATCAACGAACTTAAGGGTGTATTAGTGAACATGCGAATGTGTGTACGCGTGTGCTGTCAGTAGAGTTAACACATGTGAAAGGTCACGCAGCTTAACGTGGTTGCAGGAAGATCACGATCTCTCGGCTTAACGCACACTGGCGTTTGGACAGCAACGTGGACACACACACACACACACGCAATGATGCACACGCACACAAAGGGGAAGGGGGAGAAAATTTAATAATTGGAAATTAGATCAAGTTTGAGCAAATGGATGACAAAGTGAACAGCAAGAGAGAGAAAGAGATGGAGGGATAGAGAGAGAGAGGGGGGGAGGGGGGGAGAGGGGGGAAGGGAAGGGGAGAGGAGGGAGAGAGAGAAGAGAGAAGAGGACAAGGGGATGAATCGGAAAGGAAAGTATGCAGAGGGTGAGGACGGGAAACAGAGAGAGGGATAGAGGAGGGGAAGAGGGTGGAAGAGGGTGGAAGAGGGTGGGAGAGGGAGAGGGAGAAAGAGAGAGAGAGAGAGAGAGAGAGAGAGAGAGAGAGAGAGAGAGAGAGAGAGAGGAGAGAGAGAGAGAGAGAGAGAGAGAGAGAGAGAGAGAGAGAGAGAGAGAGAGAGAGAGAGAGAGAGAGAGAGAGAGAGAGAGAGAGAGGAGAGAGAGAGAGAGAGAGAGAGAGAGGAGAGAGAGAGAGAGAGAGAGAGAGAGAGAGAGAGAGAGAGAGAGAGAGAGAGAGAGAGAGAGAGAGAGAGAGAGAGAGAGAGAGAAAGGAAAGAAAAAACAAGTAGAATAAAGGGGAGAAAGACAGATATATATACAGCGAATGAGAAAAAAGGAAAAAGAAAGAGCGAAAGAAACACACAAACCACCGCAGAACAGAGAGAGAGAAGCAGATAAATAAATAAGAGAGAAAACTGCCTTTCACCCAGACACGAAGGTATTTTATAGACATGCATGTTTATTGCCCCCCCCCCCCCCCTCTAAAAGACACCGTTTTGGACCTTATTCTTTTCCTTCATGAATATTCTGGAAAAAATGCAAAGGGTACAGGGTGATTTGAAAGTACGAGAGAGTGGGGGAGACGAAGAAAACTGGTGAGAGGGGAAGGAAGGGAAAGAGGGAGGGAGAAAGATTGAGAGACAGAGAGAATAGATAAATGGATTGAAAAGAAAGATAAAGAGTGTGAGAGAGAGAAAGAGTGAGGGAGAGAGAGAGAGAGAGAGAGAGAGAGAGAGAGAGAGAGAGAGAGAGAGAGAGAGAGAGAGAGAGAGAGAGAGAGAGAGAGAGAGAGAGAAAGAGAGAGAGGAGAAAGAGTGAGAGAAGAAAGAGAGAAAGGAGAAAGAGAGAAAGGAGAAAGAGAGAGAGAGGAAAAAGAGATCGCGAGGGAGAGAGAGAGAGAAATACTGCCACGAGATAGGAATGGAAGAAAAAGAGTAAGCAGGCCAAGGAGGGGAAAGGAAGAGAGGGAAATACGAAAAAAATACATGATGGTAAATGTAATAAATCCAACATTGGGGTCGAAAGAAACAAACACAGAGTCTGGTAGGCCCATTTTACTTTACATATTCTCCGTCAAGGCATACTTCCTCCGAGCAATATTTTGACAATATGTGGCATCTTACATACAACATCACAGTCCAAATATACAACTTCACACGAGAGAAATATGTTGCAAACAATAAATAGCATTCGGTGGCAAGCGGCAAGATTCAATCCTGTTGCACATTATTGCTTGTACTTCCAATCTCAGAAAGGGCTTTGATGAAAACAGCACCAAGGTCCCCACTCTTGCACAACCACTTCTCACCAGAAACTCCCCTTATATCATAATTTTCTCTCCGCGAAAGGCAATTGTGAGAAAACGTAAAGTCTCCTAACCTACTCATCACAAAGGACAGCCGTCATTTCAAAAAGACTACGGTTTACGCATATTATTAACTCAAAAGACGTGATTATACGACGAGGACCCACAAACCAGTCATCTCCATAGAGCGCATAATCCGTAAGGGGGAAACACCCTGTACAGATCAAAAGGCCAGTCATTGACGGCATAGAAGCCCCGTGACCTCGATAGTGCTGCGAGTGTGAATTCATTTGCAGTAGATTGTTGCCACGTGATCCAGGGTCCATAATCCTCTTGCTTCTTGTGCAGGATTCCTATTGAACCAATTGCAAGTAAGGCGTAAGGAAGAATATTAAAAGGTTTATTTTCCTCAGCAGATGAAGCGAAGATTACATATTTGATGCTATTTTAGGAGGAACAGGTGTGGGCAATGTGGCAAGAACTGCGTGTAGAATGTAGAAGGTGGAAGTACAGTCCTTTGTTATATGGGTAAAGCAACTTTTATTGCTTAACAAAGAAGAGCAACTTGTCCCTTTCTGAATAGCTTTTCTTCCTTCCTTAAAAAAAATGAACACAAAATGATGAAATGAAAATATAACAATGAAAATTAAGTCGATTCCTTCATTGGAAGCTCTATACCCTATGGCAACAGGTATGGCAAAAATCCTTTTACAAGGAAATAATCCGAATTCCTTTTTCTTTTTACGCCATATATACTTCACGGTAAGAAATAATCAGTACCTGTATATCTTTTCCGCAACAACGAATTACTGCTGAGAAAATAAACTTATAATCTACAATTACAACTGGCAGAGAAAGGCAACAGCAACAAATGCCTTTTACAAAAATAAATAAACCATTACAAAGAAAGAAAAAAGATCTAACTTAACAAGAACATAATTCAGAGCAGTTCCCAGATAATATTGTTACACACAATAAAAAGTAAACCAAGAAAATATTTTAAACCAAATCTCCTCTAATAAACAGTGAACTTTTGAACTTCAACCAAACCAAAATTGAAGTTCCATTTTTCCATAACGTTTCTCCCTCTAACCGTCAACATTCAAACCAAAATTCAAATCGAAAGTTCCATTTTCCGTCGACTTCATTACTCTACAAACTATCAGTGGATTCACTATCGGTGCTTTCCCGAGAGGACCTGGGTCGTGGCGCCGGCCTCGTCCTCTTCGCGTCGCAGTACTTCTTCAGCAACGAAGGCGCACACATGTCGATCTCTTCTCCGGATAAAACGCGCTTTCGCTGCCTGAAAAAAGTGGATGTTAAATTAATAGAGGGAGACGAAAAAACAGAAAGAAAAAAATTACTTTATATGTAAGTTTTCTGAGAAAGCTAATCAATTAAGTGTTAATTATGGAGGGAAGGAGATGGGGTGTGAAAGTCATAGTATTTTTTCTAGGGCTTCCTGGGAATTTTAGTATCATCTTTATCTATCTTCCTAACAGTCTATCTTTATATCTATACACACACACACACATATGTGTGTATATACATATATAATACATTTTATTTATCTATCTATCTATCTATGTGTGTTTATGTGTGTGTGTGTATATATATATATATATATATATATATAAATATGGAGAGCTTATTCAGTTTCATAAACGGATATATCTATTATTTTTATCATTACTATCCTTTACATTTGCTGATAACGTCAATGGAAGGAGAAAGGGATACGGGCTGTTGTTTGCACTGAAGCACACTCACTGAGAAACACGACAAGATATTCATGAATCTGGCTGTAGGAAATCTAATATCAGCAGGGAATTCACAAAACGAATTAAATTGTAATAAGATAAAACAAGATTAGATAAACCAGAAACAAAATCATACGAATGCTACGCAAGAGGAAATGAAATGCCACACAAAATAATATAAAACACACACAAAAAAAAAAAAAAAAAAATCAGAAATGAAAAAAATATAAAGATCTGATATAACATTGCACGCTGGCTACACATGGCTGTGGATAAGAGAAAAAGTTTTAATTCGGCAAAACTGAATTGAATACGGTATATAAACTTTCGTCGCCATCTGCTTAATTTATATGATTTCCCAAAACAGTAACTCCAGGTTTCCATTTTACTTCAAAATAAAAATGCGTATTTTATGACGGACAAACCAATCACACCGTATATAATTTGGCGATTCCATGCCCTTTTATTAGCAATAAAAACACAACTTTGCAACATTGCTTCTTTACACATGTGGTCATGATATGCTCCGTTGAATGCTAGAGTTCCCCTACCTTTGTACTACTTTTATTATTATTATTATTATTATTATTTATTTATATTTTTAAATAACAGAGACTCTACACGTCTTTTATATCTTATCTAAAATAATAGCGACTTCATCAGCTATATATTTTTTAACAAAACTGTGACGTTAGAATAGTAAGCAATGAACATAAGGATCAAGATTATTGCATCATCAAGTATTATCATCAAACACACGTTGACAGACCTTGGCTACAGGAAAGAGCAACGACCACCTGGAGGAAAACGAAAGCTGCAAGGAGGAGGAGGAGGAGGAGGAGGAGGAGGAGGAGGAGGAGGAGGGGGGGGAGGAGGAGGAGGAGGAGGAGGAGGAGGAGGAGGAGGAGGAGGAGGAGGAGGAGGAGGAGGAGGGGGGGAGGAGAAGGGGGGGAGGAGGAGGATGAGGAGGAGGATGAGGAGGAGGAGGATGAGGAGGATGAGGAGGAGGGGGAGGGGGGAGGGGGAGGAGGAGGAGGAGGAAGAGGAAGAAAAGGGAAAGGGGGATAGAAGGAGGAGGAAGAAGAGGACATAGAGTTAGGAGGGAGCAGTCGTAGTCGTGGTAGTAGCAGTAGTAGGAGGAGGAAGAGGGAAAGGGAGAGGAGGAAGAGGGGGAAGAGGGAGTGGAGGGGAAAGGGAGAAAGAGGGCGAAGGAGAAGGAGAAGGAGAAGGAGGAGAAGGTGAAGGAGAGGGGAGAGGAGAGAGAGAAGAGGAGGATGAGGGAGAGGTGGAGAAAGAGGCAAAGCAGGAGGATGAGGAAGTGGAAGAAAAAGAGGAGGAAGAAGATAAGGAGGAGGAGGAAGAGGGAAAGGGAGAGGAGGGAGAGGGGGAAGAGGGAGTGGAGGGGAAAGGGCAAGGGAGAAAGAGGGCGAAGGAGAGGAAGAGGGAGAGGGAGAGGGGAGGAGAGAGAGAGAAGAGGAGGATAAGGGAGCGGTGGAGAAAGAGGCAAAGAAGGAGGATGAGGAGGAGGAAGAGGGAAAGGGGGAGGAGGGAGAGGGGGAGAAGGGAGTGGAGAAAGGGAAAACAAGGACGAGGGAGAGGGGGAGGGGAGAGAGAGAAGAGGAAGATGAGGGAGAGGAGAAGGAGGAGGAGAAGGGTGGAGCAAGAAGAGGACGAAGAGTTAAGAGGGAGGGAGAAGCTTTAGTCGTGGCAGTAGTAGTAATAGGAGGAGGAGGAGGAGGAGGGGGAGGGGGAGGGGGAGGGGGAGGGGGAGGGGGAGGGGGAGGAGGAGGAGGAGGAGGAGGAGGAGGAGGAGGAGGAGGAGGAGGAGGGGGGGGAGGGGGAGGGGGAGGGGGAGGAAGAGAAGGAGGAGCAGAGGAGGAGGAGGAGGAGCAGAGGAGGAGGAGGAGCAGAGGAGGAGGAGGAGGAGCAGAGGAGGAGGAGGAGGAGGAGGAGGAGGAGGAGGAGGAGGAAGAGGAGGAGAGTAGTAGAGGAGGAAAGGAGGAGGATGAGGATGAGGATGAGGAGGATGAGGATGAGGATGAGGAGGATGAGGAGGATGGGGGTGAGAGAAGGAAGAGGAGGAGGAGGAGGAGGAGGAGGAGGAGGAGAGAAGGAAGAGGAGGAGGAGAAGGGGAGGGATGGTAAGAGGGAGGGAAGGAGGGGAAGGATCAATAGTACTTATTTCAGTAGTAGAAGTAGTAGGACACATATTATATAAAAACACAAACACACACGTGAGAAAACAAATAAATAAACGCCAGGCACGAGCTAGCTGGCCCTTAGCGTCACGGATAGATGAAATGGATCTATCCCCCCGAAAAGATTAACGCGTTCTAAACGCGTAACAAACCTCAAACTCGGGAAAAAATAAACTGACGGGTACTGCTGTTTTCTTTCATTCTGCCTCTAAAAAGCATAAAGCATGAACGATTTACGAGCTTAAGATGCTATACGTGGCGTTCACTCGCTAGGCGTATTAATAAAACATTTTTTCATGTCCGGGTACTCAGTGATAATGCACCTTGATGTATCGTCCTTTCAGATATCGACAGACAATCATTATAGTCATCTGTATACCATACTGGCCTCTAATTCTTTAGCATTAGTTCACGAACTTAATATTCATAGACCTTAATCACAGCAATTGAGGAAACACACATATGACAGATCTTGGAAGCGTCATGTGTGTTTTTTCGGTCCCTCTGGCTACAAATACATGTACATATCAAACTGGAAAAGTCAAGGTGATAATTTATAGTGCCATGCAGGTCTAACTCCATTATAGTTAACCTAGATGGCACTGACCTGAGCTTTGGATTAATTTTGGACGATGGTGAAGCTAATGCTACGTTCGGAACTCCTCGTCTAACAACTTGGACAAGATGTTTTGGTCGTTCGGAACCTCACTTCGCGTCCGGGATAAGTTGTCCATGTCACTGTCCGCAAACCAGGCGAGCAGGACGAGATGACGTCACAATAACATACGTACGTAAACACTGATAGTTGCAGGTAATCGTAAGATGATAGATAATTTTATGGCTTATTATTACTGTAATCAAAGGGTACTTTTGGGTTTGTCAGTTGCAGGTAGGTTATTTATTCATCAGAGGAGTTGCAAAACGAGGCCTCGTTGTCCTGAAGAGTTGTCTGGACAAAGATTAGGACTGTATTATGGACTTTCTTTTATAAAGATGCAAAGATCCCGCCTCAGATTAAAAAGGAAGAAAAAAAAAGATAACAACACATATCTAAAAATATGCAATAAAATGTCATATAGTCTAATCCGCTAATCAAAAGTCCAGAAACTAGTGAGCTCTTGTAGACATTGCTGGTGATTTATCGTCAAATGATGAACTGTCTCAGCCTTGCCATTATACGTGGTAGAATGTTTGTAGACGTTTATCGAAGAATGCGTAATAATTCAGAGACGAAAATAATCCAAGTGTCGTAAAAAGAAGGAAATTGCCTGCATGTTAACATATCATAACGGTAATTAGCCTTATTTTTAGACCATTTCTCCCTACGATTACAGAGATCCCCGCATTCTGTCCAAAACACACATAACTCCTCAATTGCAAACAAACCAATTACGGAAAATATTTCAACATTGCTCTAGAGAAAAGAAAAAAGAAAGAATCCTCACTTGAAAGCCTCCAAGTCAGAAATGGAAGCCAATTCCTTAAGAAACAAAATAAACTGCAGGTGGAGAAGAGGCAAAACGTCTTTCGAAATTCGTGTTTTCTTCCCGAGATGACTTTCAAAAATGTTCTCAATCATTTTCTTGCCGGGCACTCTGCACGAAGGAGACATCTTGTAATTAAATGAAGAAGGGACGGAAAAAGGGCCAGAGATAGAAGAAAAGAGAGAAAAGGAAAGAGAAAAAACACTGCACACGCGTAGGTTCGGAGCGCTTACTTGTAAACAAACGACTTTTCACCAGTCTATTTCGATATTTGTAAAGGATCGCTATTCGGTAACGTTTCCTTTTCCTTTTTCCACTAGTTTTTGTGCTGTATTCGTATGCTGTTCTATGCATTAGTTGACTATGGAGATATATAGAACAAATATATAACAAAAGCATAATCGCAGCATTTAAGGTTATGATAAAATATAATTTTTCTCTTGTACTCTGCGAAACGCTTAGTATCACATAGATTTTACAGAAGTCACACAAGTATACTGGTGCTATTTATATCATTATTACTATCATCATCATTATCATTCTACGTTATTCATATACTTATTACTGTTATTTGTATTATTGTTATGATAACAATGATAATGATGATTATTCTTATCATTATTATTATTATTATTATTATTATTATTATTATTATTATTATTATTATTATTATTATTATTATTATTATCATTGATATTATTATTATTATTATTATTATTATTATTATTATTATTATTATTATTATCATTATTGTCATTATTATCATGATTGTTATTATTATTATTATTATTATTATTATCATTATTATTATTATTATTATTATTATTATTATCATTATTATTATTATTATTGTCATTATTATTATGATGTTTATTATTATTATTATTATTATTATTATTATTATCATTATTATTATTATTGTTATTGTCTTTATTATTATTATTATTATTATTATTATTATTATTATCATTACTATTACTATTATTATTGTTATCATCATCATCATCCTTTTTATCATTTTCATTATCAATAATAAAAATAATAATAATGATCTTATTATTATTATTATTATTATTATTATTGTTGTTGTTGTTGTTATTGCTGTTGTTGCTGTTATTACCATTATTATTGTTATTATCATTTTTATTATTGCTATCATTATTATCAGTATCATTATCATTATTATTGCTACTACTAATATTATTATTATAATTTTATTATTGTTATTATTATTATAATTATCATTATTATCATTATTATTATTATTATCATCATCATCATTATTATCATAATTATGTTATTACTGTTATCATTATTATTATTGTTATATTACTAGTATTAGAGAGAGGAGAGAGAGAGAGAGAGAGAGGGGAGAGAGAGAGAGGGGAGAGAGAGAGAGAGGGGAGAGAGAGAGGAAAGAGAGAGAGGGGTGAGAGAGAGGGGAGAGAGAGAGAGGGGAGAGGGAGGGGAGAGAGAGAGGGGAGAGAGAGAGATAGAGAGAGAGAGGGGAGAGAGAGAGAGGGGAGAGGGAGGGGAGAGAGAGAGGGGAGAGAGAGAGATAGAGAGAGAGAGATAGATAGTTTTATCATTATTATCGTTATCATTATTATCATTATTATCATTATCTTTATCATTATTCTTTTATCATCGTTATTGTTATCATTATTATTATTACTATTATCATTATTGTTATAATAATGATTATTATTAATTATTATTATTATTATTATTTTAATTGTTATTATCATTATATTATTATTATTATTATTATTATTATTATTATTATTATTATTATTATTGTTATTATTATTATTATTACTATTATAATTATCACTATTATTATTATTATTTTCATCATCAAAATTACTATTATTAGTATTGCTATTACCCTTATTGCTATTACCATTATTATCATCATCATTGTTATCATTGTTTTATTGTTATTATAATTTCTTTAATAATAATAATAATAATAATAACAATTATATTATTATTATTATTATTAATATCATTACTATTATTATTGTTATTATTATTATTGTATTATTATTAGTAGTATTTTTACTATGACTATTGTTATTTTCATCAGTATAATCTTTATTATCAATATAATTATGATTATTATTTGTGTTAGTTAATGTTATCATTATTATTAGTAGTAGTAGTATCATTATTATTATTACTTTTATTATTATTACTATTATTATTATTATTATTATTATTATTGTTATCATCATCATCATCATCATCATCATCATCATCATCATCATCATCATCATCACCATCATCATCGTCATCATCATCACCATCATCATCGTCATCATCATCATCATCATCATCATCATCACCATCATCATCATCATCATCATCATCATCACCATCATCATCATCATCATCATCATCATCATCATCATCATCATCATCATCATCATCATCATCATCACCATCATCATCGTCATCATCATCACCATCATCATCGTCATCATCATCATCATCATCATCATCATCACCATCATCATCATCATCATCATCATCATCACCATCATCATCATCATCATCATCATCATCATCATCATCATCATCATCATCATCATCATCATCATCACCATCATCATCATCATCATCATCATCATCATCATCATCATCATCATCACCATCATCATCATCATCATCATCATCATCACCATCATCATCATCATCATCATCATCATCATCATCACCATCATCATCATCATCATCATCATCATCATCATCATCATCATCACTACTTTTATTATTTTCATTACTACTATTATCTTCATTATTATTATTATAACTTATTAAAATAATAATGATAACAATACTAATAATAGTGATGGCAATAATGATGATAGTAATAATAATTATAATGATGATAATAATAATAATGATAGTAATAATAATAATGATAACAATAATAATTATAATAATAATAATCATAATGATAATAATAATAATAATGATAGTAATAATAATAATAATAATAATGATAATAATAATAAAAAATATATAATGATAATAATAATAATAATAATAATAATAATAATAATAATGATAATAATAACAATTAAACCTTTAGTAATGATAGTAATATTAATAATAATAACAATGATGATAATAATAATAATAATAATAATAATAATAATAATAAAAATTATGATTAATCTTATTATCATTATTAATATTATTATTATTATCATTATCATTACCATCATCAGTACTATTATTGTTATAATTAATGTTAATATCATTATTATCATCATTATGATCATCATCATCATTATCATTATACTCTTTAGTGTGATATTACTTATTCAGTTACTACTACAGCTCATACTACTTGATCTACTGCTTCTGTTTCTACTATGTCTGTTTTAATACTATTTCATTTAACTACAGCTACTAATTCTTCTTAATCATAGCATTCTCATCTATTATCATTATTATTGTTGTTATTGTTGTTGTTTCTGTTATTATCACCCGTTAACATATACGTATATAATTCTGATGTATTGAAGAGAAGGATATATGTGTTTACGTTTGTGTATATTTTTATGTGTACTCAATGTCCGTATATATACGTACAGGAAGCGATAGCGTGAAGGTAGATTTTTGTTTAATAAGTTGCTTCTATTTTATTTTATTTTATTTTCATAAAAGAAAATTTAATTTTGATTTTTGCTCTCACAGGCTGTCTGGGAATTCCTGACAAAGCATTATTAGGGTTATTATTATTATTTTTGTTATATAATTCGTCTATTGATTTAAATAAATGGATTTTCGGGTTTGTTACGAAAGTCGACAAACAAAAACACAAGTCAGAAGTCCAAAAAAAAAGAAAAAAAAAAAAGAAGAAAAAGAAAGAGAGAGAGAAAAAAGTTTCCCCACCGCGAAATCCTTTTTACTTTCTCTTTTCCACGCTGCTTCCACCAAACCAACGGTGATGGTTTTTGAATGGAGAAATGAAAAATGAGGCGAGAGAGAAAAGAGAGAGGAGGAGTTGAGGTGAGGAGGGGGGGGAGGGAAGGAGAAGATGAGAGGAGAGGAGGGGAGGAGCAGAGGAAGAGGGGAAGAGGGGAAAAGGGAGAGAAGTGAAGAGGGAGGAGACAGGGGGAAGGGGGAAGAGGAGGAGGGAGAAGAGAGCAGAGACAAGGGGGGGAAAAGGGAGAGGGGAGGGGAAGAGAGAGAGAGAGAGGAGGGGAGAGAGACCCAGAGAAAAAAAGAGAAGAGAGAGGCGAGAGACAGCGACAGAGACCCGAGACAGAGACAGGACAGAGACAGAGAAGACGCAGAGCGCGAAGAGAGAGCAGAACAAAACAGAGACAGAGCAGAGACAGAGACGAGACAGACCGAACCCCAGACGAGACCAGCGAGACCAGGGGGCAGAGACAGAGGGCCAGAGACAGAGGACAGAGACAGATGGGGCCAGAGACAGAGACAGAGAAGAGAGAGAAGAGACAGACAGACGGGGAGAGAGAGAGGAAAGGGAGAGAAGAGACAGAGACGAGAGAGACAGAGGGGAAAAGGACAGAGCAGAGACAGAGAGAGGGGCAGAGACAGAGGGCAAAAAGACAGAGCAGAGACAGAGACGGGCGGAAAAGAAAAGGGCAGCGGAGGGGCGAGAGAGGGGGAGGGAAAAGGAGAGACGAGAGGAAAGAGAAGAGAGAAGGGGGAAGAGAGAGAGGAAGAGACAGAGGGGCAGAGACGAGACAGAAGACAGAGACAGAGACAGAGAAGAGACAGGAGGGGAGAGACAGACGGGGGAAGGAGAGAAGAGAAAAGAGAGAGGGCCGAGAAGAGAAGGAAAAGAGAGACAGAGGGCAGAGACGAGACGAGCAGGACAAGAGACAGAGACAGAGACAGAGACAGGAGACAGAGACAGAGACAGAGACAGAGCGGGACAGAGCGGGCAGAGAAGAGGAAAAGAACGAGACAGAGGGGAGAGAGAGAAGAGGATGAGAAAAGAAGAGCAGAGGAAAAGACCCGAGGGCAGAGCAGAGAGAGACAGGGGACAAAACGAGACAGAGACGAGACAGAGACAGAGACAGAGACAGAGAAGGAAGAGAAAAGACGGGGAGAGAGGACAGAGGGAAAAGAGACGAGGAGACAGAGAGAGGTAGAGAAAGAGAGGGGGCAGAGAAGGAAAATGGGCAAACTGGGAGAGAGAGGAGGGGGAAAAGGGGGGAGAAGGGGAAGGGGAAGGGGAGGGGGATGATAGGGGATTAGAGAGGAGAGCAGAGAAAGAGGAGAGGTGAAGACAGAGAAGAGGAAGGGGGGAAAAAGAGATAGAGGCAGAGACAGCGAGACGAGACAGAGAGACAGAGACAGAGACAGGAAGGCAGAGGAAAAGGAAAAGGGCAGAGAGAGCGGAAAAGCAGAGCAGGCGAGGGGGCGAGGGGCGGGGGAGCGGGGCCCAGAGCGGGTAGAGCGGAGCTGAGAGCGGAGCGGGGGAGGAGAGCTGAGAGCGGAGCGGGGAGCGGGGGGCGAGCGGGAAAAGCGAGGGGTGGGGAGAGGGAGCGAGAGCACGGGGGAGAGGGAGAGAGAGAGAGAGAGGGGGGAGGGGTGTGAGGGGAGAGAGAGGAGAGGGGGGAGAGAGAGCGAGGGGTGATGGGAGAGGGGGAAGGGGGGGGAGAGGGGAGGAAGGGGAAGGGAGGAGGGGGTAAAGGGGGGGGAGGGGACGGGAGAGTGGGGGGGAGAGCAAAAAATAATTTAAAAAAAAAGATTTACATATATTTTTTACGTCATATTTTTTTAATAATCTTAATGTTTTTAAGTTTAAAACATAATATTAAAAAGCCCTTTTTTACTTATCTTACAGTGAGTTTTTATTGATTTCCCTACGCCATGGGTTTTTTTGTGTTGTTCATTTTGATTTTTGCATTTGTTAGGTTCTTAATTATGATTAGTAAATCCGTGTGTTTAATGGTCTTACACCAAACAATACATGATAGATGCATTGTTGTGCACACCACACACACACAACACACACCCACACACACACACACACACACACACACACACACACACAATAACACAACACACACACAACACACACACACATGCACCACACACCACCAACACACGCACACACACACACACACATGCACCGCCCCACGCACAGGAAGGCACACGCACCCGCACACGCACACGCACATGCACACGCACACGCACACGCACCGACACACTCTCACTCTCACCTCACTCTCACTCTCACTCTCACTTACTCTCACTCTCACTCTCCCTCTCCCTCACTCACTCACACACACACGACGAGGAAATTAATGGGGAAAAAAGGGGGGTTGGGAAAGGGAAAAAAAAGGGGAATAAAGAGATGAAAGGTAACATACCCAAAGTTTAAAATAGACTCGGTTTATCGGCGAAATGTTTAATTTTTAGTTGAAAGACCATGAATTGTTTTTCCCGCAAGGAAAGGCCTCCTGTAGAATTTACGAAGAGAGAGAGAGATGAGAGAGAGAGAGAGAGAGAGAGAGTGAGAGAGAGAGAGAAGTGAAGAGAGAGAGGAGAGAGGGGGGGGGGTGGGGAAGAGAGAGAAAGAGATTGAGAGAGAAAAGGGGAAGAGAGGACGGGAGAGAGAGAGAGAAAAGTGAGGAGGGGGGGGGGGAGAGGGGGGGGAGGGAAGGAAAGAGGAGGAGTGGGAGAGAGGGATGGGTGAGGAAGAGGAGAGGAGGAGGGAGAGGGAGAGAGAGGAGAGGGGGGGGGGGGGAAGAGAAAGAGAGAAAGGGGGGGAGGAAGGGAGGGGGGAGGAGAGAGGGGAGAGAGAGAGAGAGGAGAGAGAGGAGAGGGGGGAGAGGAGGAGGGGGAGAGAGAGGAGAGAGAGAGGGAGAAGGGAGAGAGGGGAGAGGAGGGGGGAGAGAGGAGGAGAAAAGAGAGAGAGAGGGGGAGAGAGGATGAGAGAGAGAGAGAGAGAGAGAGGGAGAGAGAAGGAAGGGGGAGAGAGAGAGAGGGGGGAGAGAGAGAGAGAAGGGGAGAGGGAGAGAAGAGAGGGAGAGGGAGGAAGAGAGAGAGGGGGAGAGAGAGAGGGAGAGAAGGAGAGAGAGAGTGAGGGAGAGGGAGGAGGGGAGAGAGGAGGGGGAAGAGGGGGAGAGGTGAGAGAGAGAGAAGGAGAGAGAGATAGATAGTAGAATAAAAGGGGCCCAACAAAAGGAATGTGCAAATAGGAAAATTTATATTATATGTATATACAAAAATAGTATTATATATATATGTAAATATACATAATAAATATATATATTTTTTGTATAAATTTATAATATATATTATATTATATATTATTTTTTTATATATTTATATTCATATATAACATATATATACCCAATGATATATTTTTATATATATATTTTATATTTTTATTTATTAATATTACTATATACTATATAGGATATATATTTTTATATTCTTTTTATATATATATTTATTAAAAAATATATAATTAATATATAAAACCATAAAATACATAAAAAAAGATAAAATACTTTACAGATTATAAAAATTTACACACACACACACACAGAGACCACAAACCACACACCCAACACCACACAACAAAAAAAAAATTAAATATATATATTATATATATAATATATATTTAAACCCCACACACACCACAAAAAACAAAATTTATATATACACACAGATATTTTGTCACAAGAGAGCAAAGGGACGGGGGGACACAGAAGCAAAAAGTTTTTTTCCCCTTCTCCTCTCCTTAATTCGCTGCCGCTTATGTACTCTGTCTGCGGGCGATGGTCTTATGTTTTTTGTGAAGTAGTTTCCTTTATTATTTCTCGTGTTTTTTCTGTCTTTTTAGTTCTTGGTTATTATATATAATATATCTAGGTTGTTCCATATTTTTTTTTTTTTTGTCTGTCTGTTTCCCCCCCCCGTTCGTTTGTCTCTCTTTCTTTTCTCTCTCTTGTCTCTGTCTTCTCTCTTCTGTTTTCTTTTCTCTTCTCTCTCTCTCTCTCTCTCCTCTCTCTCTCTCTCTTCTCTCTCTCTCTCCTTCTCTCTTTGCTTTGTTTTCCCTCGACCTCTCTTCTCCTCTTCTTTCTCTTCTCTCCTTCTCCCTCCGGGACGCCCCCCTCTTTTTCTCTTTTTCTCTCTTCTCTTCTCTCTCTCTCTCTCTCTTCTCTCTCTTCTCTTCTCTCTCTCTCTCTCCCAGCGGGAAGCTAAGCTCTTCCTCCCCCCCCCCCCCCTAAAAAAAAAGGAAAAAAAAAGATGAAAAGCTTTAAAAAAAACGTGCATAGTTATGAAATTACACAGATGAAACATTTTTTGCCGAAATAATTTTAAAGGATGCAAAAAAATACTGGTGTTCATTTTCTCTCTCTCTTTTGTGAGCTCCATAACTTTCAATTTTTCTTGAAATAGAAAGAAGAAGAGAGAGGTAGAATGTAGGAGAAGAGAGTAGGGGAGGGGGGAAGAGGGGAGGGGGAGGGGGGGAGGAATGGGGAGGGAGGGGGGAGAGGAGAGGGGGGGAAGAGAGGAGAGAGAGAGAGAGGGGAGAGAAGAGAGAGAGAGGAGAGGAGGAGAGGAGAGAGAGGAGAGAGAGAGGAGAAAGAGAGAGAGAGAAGATGATAGATAGATAGTAGACAGTAGATAAATAGATAGATAGAGAGAGAGAGCCCGTGGACAGAAGACAGACAGACAGACAAACAGAGAAAGATCGAGAGAAAGAAAAAGAAAGACAACCAGAATCAAAGACAGAAAATAAACACCCCCCAAAAAAACCAATAGAACAACAACCAAACAAAAACAACAACAACAACAACACAATTCTACTTGGACCACACGAACCGCACAGCCAACCCTTTTATCATAGAGGCGGCTTTTTTAAAAGGGATATCGAATGAGACTCACATAATCATTTTTGGTGGATCCGTGGGTCTATTAAACAACGGAACGCATGTCGGCCCCAACAAGGAAGTGGTCTGTTGCTTTGAACTGTTTTGTTCTGTTTAAGAAGGGGCTTTTGTTAGTTCTTTTTTTTTTTGTTGTTGTTGTTGTCAAATCTGGTTTTATTTTTTATCATGAATAATTTCTACCACTAGCTATTGTACGGGGATTTTTTATCAAATATTATTATTATATTATTTTATTTTTATATTTCAACAATTTCACTATTTCTTTTTTGTTTTTTATTATTATTATTATTTTTATTATTATTAAAATCTATTATTTTTTATTATTATTTTTTATTTTATTGTTTTATACATCCAAAATACGTATCAAATTTACTATTTATATCATTATCATATTTTATATTTTATTTTTAATACATTAAATTTTTATTCAAAATTACATTGTTTTATTCTCTTATCTTATTACAATTTTTTTTTTTTTTAATATTTTTTATTTATTATCATCATTTATTTTTATCATCATATTTTTATAACATATTTTTTATTATTAAACATTTATTATAATTATTATAATAATTAACTTATTATTAAAATTTTTGGTTTATATTTTTTTATTATTATTTTTTTTTAAATTTTTATTATTTAAATTAAACATTATTTATTTTTATTCTTCATTTTTTCATCATAATTGTATATATCATTACCGTAACCTTTACCGTATCAATACAATGTTATTTTATTATGTTATAATTCCATTATCTAAGGAAGAAAATTCGTTCCGTAAAGAAACTTTCGGGTTATGAGCATGTTAAGAGCGTTTTTTTCCTTCGTGATAAATTTTGCTTTGTGAAAAATTCGGTTGATGACGCGTGTGTGTGAGTTATTTATCATCGAGTTTCAGGATATTCGTGTCATTGGCTCGCTTTATGACGCACTCACATTGGATTTTATTTTATTTTATTATTTTTATTTTTTTTTTTTTTTTTTATTTTTTTATATGGGGTTGCTTTCTGTTAGAATGTAGGGGATATATTTATATAAATACTTCATATACACATACACAACATAAACCCCCCACACACCCACACACACACACACACACCACACACCCCAAACACCCCACACACAAAAACACCCCCAACACACCAAATTATATACATATACATGTTCTTGTACAGCGACTTCTCCCGCTTTTGTGTTCCCGTAAAAATGTACCCCCCTGCCGTTAAAAACAATGCCTGGGCGTTTAATTTCAGGTGAGAGAGGGAGGGAAAAGAAAAGGAGAGGAGAGAGAGGAGAGAGAGAAGAGAGAGAGAGGGAGAGAGAGAGAGAGAGAGTGATAGAGAGAGAGAGAGAGAAAAAAGGCGAGAGAGAAGAAAAAAAGGGGGAGAGAAAGAGAGAGAGAGAGAGAAAGGAAGAGAAAAAGAGGGAGAGAGAAGGGAGGTGAGAGAGAGAAAGAGAGAGAAAAGAGAGAAAAAGAAAAAAAGGAAAAAGGGAGAGAGAGAAAGAGCGAAAGAGAAAAAAAGGAGAGAGAGAATAGGAGAGAGGAAAGAGGGGAGAAAGGAGAGAGAGGAGAAAGGAGTGAGAGAGAGGGAGAGAGGGAAAAGGGGAAAGAGGGAGAGGGAGTGAGGGAAAAGAGGGAAAGGAGAGAAAGAGAGAGATGAGAGAAGGAGGAGGAAAAAAGAGAGGAGAAGAGAGAAGAAAGAGGAGGCAGAGAGGAGGAAAGAGAGAGAGAAGGAAGAGATGGAGAGGAGAGAGAGAGGGAAAAAAAGAGAAAGAGAATAAAGAGAGAAGGAAAAAGGATTTAAGAAAATAGGATAGAGAAAAAAAAAGGAGAAAAAAAAAAAAAAGAGAGAGAGAAAGAGTTTTTAAGTGAAGTTTTTTTAAAGGATAAAAAACACAGAAATCGTTTACATTTAACTGAGGAGAATTTTTTAAATTTTACATATTTTAAAATTATTTTTCAAAAAAATACAATCATTATTTCTTTAAATATGAAAATCACCTTCTATTATATTGTATTTTTAAATTATCGTATCATTAATTTATGTTTCTTACCATTTTCTTATTTTTTTACAATAACGTAGCTAATAGATTAAATACTAATACTCTTTAGAAAGAAAGAGATTCTCTAATCTGTATAGATTAAAGTAATATCAGATTGCAAGAATTGTATGTTATTTGCTGTTAATCTGGCTTAATCCTAAATGTTTTTGTACAGGTAAAGACAAATGTTTGTTTGAGTCAAATGAATAAATACTTGTTTAATGTTTTTTTTTTTTTTTTTTTTTTTTTTTTAATTTCTAAAATGCGGAGGGTCCTGCTACACGGGTGTTTTGTTATTGTTATTATTATTGTTATTATTATCATTATTATTATTGTAATGCTAGTTAAAGCCTATCGTTATCATTATTATTACCATTAGCATTAGCATTATAATTACCATTATGATTATTATCA
>NC_061841.1:6803005-6805505 GCF_019202785.1 Penaeus chinensis
TATAATGTTTGGTGAATATATGTTTCTGCAATAAATCTGTTACATAGTTTTCGGTTATGTACAATGACTACAATGTTTACATTCTTATCTTTTCAGGTTCCACTGTCCAAATCCGGCGCCCAGGTCATATGAAGGACTTGGTGGATACCTCTGTCTCGGGGCTTTCGGCCTTCATTGGGCTAAGAATGGCCATGGGGATAACCCAAAAGCCCGAGCAGAGGGGTTACTGGTTGACCGGCCTCTTCGATTCCGCGGTCCTGTTCCCGGAGACTATGACGATCAACTGAGCCGATACCTCCACGTGCAGGACAACGAGGGGAGTTATGAACCTTCGTTTCATAGTGAAGGTTTATAAGCTCGTGCTCAGCGAAGGCCCGAGCTACGGCTACATCTGTGTCTCCGAAATTTACACGGGCAAGGACAAAGGCGACGTACTTGCATCCCAGAGGGCTGTCGTCAACATGATGGGCATCGCAGGCTTGTTCGATAAGGGGTATGAATTACTTACCATTTGGTATACCTTCCCCATCCTTTCATTACCTGCAGACTCGGGGCACGAATGCAGTTGGCACGGTTCACAAGTTCGTTAAGTGGTAAAAAAAAGGTTTTCAACTTTAATGACAACGCCTTTGCTGTGCACAAGGCACTCGGAGGGCGTATGACTCAGTTGAGAGGTCAGGTCACGGTCCTAGTCCGGTTCCCCACAGCCAACGCCGCATCTTCAGGGTATACATTGCCAGCTCCCGACCCCTCAGGGCGATATCGCCGTTGTAGATTGTGTTACAATCGTGGCGTGATGTGTGATGTTCCTCTCTGAAGGGTTTCCTGCTTTGAGGAATATCACACTCTGAACATATCTACATCTAGGTGATCCTCCTCACGCCACGTCCTTGTATATATTGTGTATATGTACGATATACATTGAAAAAATAAATGCACGAAATATATATCTATATATATTAGCATATCCTCCTATACTACAATTTACTCCTTTACACATTAATATGAAATAGATGTCAGAAAATAACTATCTTGACATAACAGAAGCATCACCAATATGAATTTATGAATATAATAAAATTGTGAATATATAATACTACATTGGCCCGAGAAACTTATTTCTATATGGTATTTATGAAGTGATGATGTAAACAAATGAAAATACTGGTATGTATTTTCGATGAAAAATAAAATCACGTATATGTAAAACCACACAATGAACCGAAAATTATATCCACATGGAAGTGATAATATAAAGCTGTTGGAACTAAAGTTTATCTTATAAGATAACGTGAAAAAAAGGCAAAAGAAAATAATTCCACTCCATAATACCACACTGCATATTTTATTCAGACTATAGAGCGAATAATGATCAATTACGGAGTCTATACAACAAAAATATCCTTCAGTCTTGACTTATAAGAAAATATGGCATATATAGACCTTAGGAAATAATAATACTGAAAATATAAAATAGGTTCTTAGTATTACGAAGAGAAGGCAAGGAACGCTGGTATTGGGCCTGAGTGGTCTCGCAAACCCCTGGCAGCCGGGCCATTATGAATACAGCCCGGAAGAGAGGGCTTGCGTATCGGGAATTCACTGGTCTGCATTGTGTTAAATTTTCTGTGATGTTGCCCCGATACACTGTAAAAGAAACAAGTGATATATGATTGCACACTGTAATCCGTGATAATTGATAATAAGCGGAAACCAAATGTTGCAAGAAGAGAGAGAGAGAGAAAAAAAAAAGTTGATGAAATTAGAAAAGAGGATTCGAACGCAGATCCGCGGGGCATGAGAACCGGACGCGTTACCGCAGGGTGGGAGGTGTTCGAAGATCCAAGAGAGTTCGATAGATTAATGGTCTCTTGTCCTGCCTGCGGTTAAGGGGTCCTACAGAGATTCTGAGACAATCCGGGCAAGCTACCCACACGAGTGTCAAAGCTCTATTTACGAGGGAAAAAGAGTGCCAAAGCTCTATTTACGAGGGAAAAAGAGTGCCAGAGAGTTCATACAAGATGCAAGACGCCATAACACTAAACATTATGCTTTTCCTTTATACTTGTGGATGGGACTTAGGGAGAGGATGGAGACCAATGGCAGTGATTAGCGGAACCGATAACCCTGTGGAAAGCAAGTGTGGAGAGGAGCATGTCCGAGAACAAGACATGCATCCGGGAACGTGATTTTGCTGAGGATGTGTAACACATGTGGGGAGGGGGGAGCAGGAGGTAATGGACGGCTGAAGGAAAAAAATAGTTTTTTTTGTTGGAATTGTGGAGTTGGTTCCTTTGCAGTTCAAGGAAGTTATTTGTTTTGTTGCATTGAATTGAGTTGTATATAGTTTATGCATACCCAAGAGCAATATTTATGTTGCTAATCGGATAAGAATTTTTATTTTACACTTGTTCACGTCTACAAGGTACTGCTGCAAATGCTATTTCCTTATCGTTATTTATTTCCAGGAAGATATTTTTATGTTCATTCTTAATATCTA
>NC_061841.1:6813005-6818005 GCF_019202785.1 Penaeus chinensis
TGATGATGATAATGATACTACAAATAGTAATCATCATAAGATAAAAATAATAAAAGAACACCAATAACATTGAAATGATAATACCATCATGCGTTAGCCTTTTTATATTTGCCTTATGTCAGCTGTTGATAATTTCTCTCTCCTATTTCATTCTCTTGCTACCCCCCCCCCTTCTCTCTCTCTCTCTGTCTCTCTCTCTCTCTCTCTCTCTCTCTCTCTCCACACACACACACACACACACACACATAAGCACACACACACACAAACACACACACACACACACACACACACACACACACACACACACACACACACACACACACACATATATATATATATATATATATATATATATATATATATATGTGTATATATCCACACCCGTATATATTCCTCTCTGAGCGGGACGCCAGCCTGTATCTACTGTAAGCTCGGAGCTTTAAACTCGTTTTGCTCTAAAGACTTTTGTTGGTGCTAAACGATATCCATTAGGCGGGAATGGTTATCATTTGGACTATGCAATAGCTGGAAAACTACTTCAACTTTACACATTGAAATCCATTTTATTGCAAACACCTTAACTAGTTCCAAACTTATCATTTATATTTAGTCATTCTCTCTTGTCATTTCTTGTATTATATTTTAAAATTTGTTTGCGTGAATTATTGTTGAAAATCCATCTACAATACGAAACAGTTTTATTTATTTATATTCTACCTAGGATTACAAAACAAAGGTTAGATATCTTCAGCTATGTAGATATTTTTTTTTCAACGTCAATGAATCGGTGATAACACTCAGTTAAGCTTACATGTCAAGTGAAAATTACTTTTACGCTAAACTAATTGTAGCAAATTAATTAATTTTAACTGCGTATTTCTTTGACATGCATATTTTTTTATTTTTAAAATCTAATTTCAAAACACACTAGTTCAACGTAAATGATAACACCATATTCACTGTTACCACTTGAGGGAATCTATTACCTACCATTTTATAACTTTAGAGGTAAAATCACTGACATTTATTGCAGAAGGAGTTAATACACAGTTATCTCCTGAACTAATTGGCCTTTTTGCTGTTGATTCCTGATTCTGGTCGTTTACTGGTTGTCTGGTTAGAGTTTTGTTCCATCCTAGTCTTATTTTTATGTCTGCTATGGATATCTTTGAATGATATTGAACTCAGGTAAATACTTTGCCTAATTTACGTATTATTGTCAGATATCTAACACAAATACATATATTTTAGAATTGAATAATGGTTATCTAGTTCCATTTTCATTAGTGAGGAAGAGTGAAGGGCAACAGAGAGGGACAAACAAACTAAACATGAAATCAACATGTTATTAGCTTGGGTCATATTGCTATTAACGTTATTATGAGGATTGTTATGATGATAATAATGACAATAGTTGTAGTAATAATGATGATGATGATGATAATAATGACAATAGTTGTAGTAATAATGATGATGAGGATGATGATAATAATGACAAAAGTTGTAGTAATAATGATGATGATGATAATAATGACAATAGTTGTAGTAATAATGATGATGAGGATGATGATAATAATGACAAAAGTTGTAGTAATAATGATGATGATGATGATGATAATGATAATAGTAATGATAATAGTAATATTAATGATGATGAAAATGAAATAAATAATAGTAATAATTATGATCATAATAAAAATGATAATCATAATGACGATAATCATAGTAATAATAATAATGATAACAATGATGATAATAATAGTAATAAGATTAATAAAAATGATATTGAGAATGATAATAGTAAAAATAATAACAATACTAGTTACGATCAGTACAGTGATAATGATAGTGATACAGTGTAATAATAACAATGAAAATTATACTGATAGTAAAAGTATTTGTAATGCTGATGATAATGACAATGATGATAGTAATAAAATGTAATGACATTAAGAATGATAGTAATAATGATATAAATAACAATATTAATGGTATTGATAATAACAATAGTAATAATAATGATAATTATAACGATGATAATAACAATAATAGTAATAATAATAATGAAAATGAAAGTAATGATAATAATCATTACTTTAAACATTAAGATTAATGATATTGATACTAATGATGATAACAGTAATAATAATGATACTAATAATAACAATAATAATAAAAACAACAATAATAATAATAATAATAATAATTAAAATAATAATAATAATAATAATAATAATAATGATAATAATAATAATAACAACAATAATAATGATAATAATAAAATTGATAATAATGACAATAATCATTAAATTGATAATAATGATAATAACAATAAAAGTACTACTACAACAGCAACAACTACTACTACTACTACTACTACTACTACTACTACTACTACTACTACTAATAGTAACTATGCTGTTGCTGATGACGATGGTGGTGCTGCTGATAATAAATATTATATATTGATAATGACGATAACAACAGCAATAATAATGATAATGATTACAATATCAATAAAAATCTGTATGAATTTCTTTACCATTTCGTTTGTTTACAACTAGAATAACACCACTTATTTTTTAAATCTTTACTTCATATCCCCTACCGATGTTGCACGTTTGCAATTCATATCAGTTGCAATGCCTTACGTCACCGCTACAGACTTTTGTTTCATTTGTTAATTCTTTTTAATACGTTACCATTTTCGTTGATCATTTGATTGGTTACTATAAAGCGAAATTTAATTAACTTTAAGCAGTTACTTGCACAAAATAGCTTAGCAATGTAAGTTTGTGCGTGTGTGTTTGTGTGTGTGTATGTGTGTGTATGTGTGTCTGTATGTGTGTGTGTGTGTGTTTGTGTGTGTGTGTGTGTGTGTGTGTTTGTGTGTGTGTGTGTGTGTGTGTGTGTGTGTGTGTGTGTGTGTGTGTGTGTGTGTGTGTCTGTGTGTGTGTATGTGTGGGCGTGTGCGTATGCGTATGCTTGTGTGCCTGTTTGTTTATGTATCTGTGTGTATACATACATTCGTGTCTGCGTACGTGCACATGGGAATATTGGCACATCTATCTATACACACAGTACATAACAATCAATAAATAATAATAATAAACAGAAACAGACAAAGTAACGCACCAAGCATACACACCCGCTCTCTCTCCTCACACTGCAAGCACACACCCTCACGCACATATGCTCACAAATATTCACTCACATATTCCTGCGAAATTACGAACGGAACATGCACAAAAGCTTTCTAAAACAGCACACACACACAAACCATCCACAAACCATCTAAAAAAAAAGGGAAAAAAAAAAAAACTTATTTCAAACAACTCGGCCATGAAATGCATGCAAGATATCAGACTATTTCCATTTACTTCTGCAACTTTTATATCTTTGCAAAGGGGGAGACTATAACTGTGTTGCATACTGCGTGTGTGCAAGAAGTCCTTCTTCTCCTTTGTTCTATATTATTTTTGTTGTTCACTATCCGTATCATGTCTTTTATTTATTTATCTCTTTTTATCTTTCTCTCCCTTTCCTTTCTCTCCATTCCCGCTCTCCTCTTTCTGTATGACATCGCTTCTCTTTGTCTTGTTATCTATGTCTATTACTCTCTCTCTTCTTTCCCCCTTCTCTCAGTCTCTGTCTCTTTTTATCAATCTGTCTGTCTGTCTCTGTGTGTATATATATATGTATACACACACACACACACACACACACACACACACACACACACACACATATATATGTATATGTATATATATATATATATATATATATATATATATATATATATATATATATTTAATTTACTTTGTGCATGTATAAAGTATCTGTATATTTTTTTATCTGCATTTTTTTGTATGTACATTTGATTAAATTAATTCATTTATTCCAGCAGAAATGACATTAAGAACAAAATTTCAATATGTTTTTCCTTTTTTCTGTTTCTCAAAGAAATATATTTGTATATCATCTATTTATCATTCCTCTTTCCCATCTGCTGTGATCTCGAAAATGCATGTATATGTATTTTGTATTTTTTTTTTGTCATTTTCCCCATTTTCTATGATCTATAAAGTATAAATTAGTGTATTATGCTTGTATTATGAATTCAAAAAGCATTGGCTTGTGTATTAATTATGTATCATGTATTACGAATTTCTCCCTTTTTAGACTATCATATATATATATATACATATATATATATATATATATATATATATATATATATATATATACATATACATTCTTTCGCATCCAGGCGTGCATTTGCATAATATATTTTTTTTCCCGATAAATACATCCATTTTCCTCTAAAATATATCAATAATCTGCTAAATTATGCATTTTTCTCTTCCTGTTATTTTTATTCCGTTTTTTCTTTTTCGATTTCTTTTTCCTTTTTTCCCTTTTTATTTATCACAGAAGGCTTATGCAAACTGTATCAATTTCTGCTCATAATTATTTATTTTTCTCTATGAAGAAAAAGTAAAGAAATGAAAAAAAATGTCACCAATTCTCATTTCTTCTTCTCTGAGGAAAATTATAAAAGTGAGAGGAAATGATGACTCGAAATACTCGGAAATTCTACATTTATGCGCACACACATACACACACACACAAACACACACACACACACACACATACACACACACACACACACACACACACACACACACACACACACACACACACACACACACAAACACACACACACACACACACACACACACACACACACCAAACACCCAAAGCTCATACCTAGCTGCCAGAGCCACCTTTTGGTAGACGTTCTAAGCTTCTTACGAATACTAACCAATCATGACAATCCGTAATTGACCCTTGCCTGATAGACTTTGTTTAAGTAACATTTAAGAGTTATGCCTTAAGTCATTATATATTTTTTATCACTGTACGATGTATCGCAAATTATTACAAAGGGAATCACAGGATAGAGATGATTATACAACATTATCATTAACAATCCATTT
>NC_061841.1:6835505-6838005 GCF_019202785.1 Penaeus chinensis
TATGATTCATAAAATCATCTAGGATGTCGATGCATGAGGAAACACTTCCACTACACTGCGACGCCAAACTTACCATTCTGACGACGGGCGCTTCTCTCTCGTATATTATATATTCACAGGGCGGCGCTTGTGGGTTAACTTGATTAGTTGGGATATGTATAATGATGGTGAGAATCTGTCCGCCCTCTCTCCTACCACGATAATGCTTAAGATGGTTAGGCGTGTTGTGTCGGGAAAACCCAAACCCTCTTTTATGGCGAAACCACTATGGGGGGGGGGGGGGGAACTATGGTAGAGCATAAACAAGCGTATTGCCTAATCCTTGATATTCGTTCATTGCAAATTGATATCCCATATGATGCTGTTTATTGTGATAAGTTTTTTGTTCATCTTACCATGGCGATTTTGAAGCTTTCTTTTCTAATATAGAAGTATGTGTGTTAGCCACGGAGGAGCGTATTCTCGTGTCGGGAGCCGCGGTCGAGGGAATGGCGGAGGAGTACCTGGCTGGAAGGAACACGTGTGAGAAGCGAGAGAAGACGTATCCTTTGTCAGGGACGGTGGACGGAGGAAGGCGCCCACCTCTGGGTTGGCTTGCGGGCATGAGGAGGCGGAGGCGGACGCGGGCACAATAGTATAGGGCAGTAAATCTCATTAAAACTAATTAAGAGGGAATTATTAGGGAGAAGGTTGCTCATTTCTTAACTAATGCCAATAATTACCTGTTTTGGAGAGGGAGAGTTAAAAACAAACGAGATCAAAGTCAATAAACTCACAGTCAATGAACTCTGATCGGAAAAGATGCTTGTCATGTATTTAAAAACAAATATGAAAATGTGTATGATAGAGAACATTAAATTGAAGAGTTCGGTGGCACTGTGCCGGAAACACATGCTCGGATATGTC
Organism: Penaeus chinensis; assembly: GCF_019202785.1. Lineage (NCBI taxonomy): Eukaryota > Metazoa > Arthropoda > Malacostraca > Decapoda > Penaeidae > Penaeus > Penaeus chinensis. Next base: position 6,836,412 of record NC_061841.1, read on the forward strand.
GCCAATGTATCGGACAAAAGAACTCGTCCGGTTATCTTCACAACGTGACAGTGAAACATATTTCAGATACAATATAGAGATCTTGCTAAAAAGATGAAAATACCCACTTTATATCTGACTGCTTTATATATGGATCACATCGATTATTCGTAACTTTAACCTAGCTATATACGAAGTGGAATTATACGTCAGATCAGTTCAGTGTCAATAATAGGATGAAACAAGGGGGTGTCATGTCTCTTTACACAGACCCCCTTATAACTAAACATATCTCGGGTAGGCTGTGATGTGGACGATTAATGTGCCTCTGTGTTTATATATGCAGGTGACATCATATTACTGAACAATACAAAATGTATTATTAAAACGCTGCTAGATAAATATAACGACTTTGTAAATGACTGTGGACTTATTTTTAATTCACAAAAAAATTGGTGTAAATGATATGAGCGAACTCTTTCAAATAATCGATGCTATATAACGGGAAAATATCCAATGACTATTATTAATATTTGTAAGAATAGTCTTCCAGTATTCAAGGAAAAGATAAGACGCAGCATAAATTCTTTCGATTGGAGACGCAGTCTTGTTAAGGAACTATAACCCCTTCAGGAGGGCACCTTGGGTTGTGGTCTGACCACAGAAAAAAACAGTGATTTCCTCAGAGATGTTTGCATTAACTAGACTTATAGAGATGTTTCCTCCTAAACTTAATCGTGAATTTGTGTTTCTATTAAATTCTTATAGTTTGGGATTTTATGACTGTAGTGCACACATTCTGATTTCTATTGTCTGAAGTGTAAAATTGTACCGTTTTGTATGGTTTTACGAATTAACGTTTGAACCTGAATTTGAATTTCTACCCAATTGCGTTACGTATATATCCATTCATACATACATACATACATGTATACACACACACACACACACACACACATGTATATATATATTCCCAATAAGATACAGACATACGCACACGAACATGTATATGCCTAATACCTTGTTAACATATTTCATTTGTTTCTGCATAAGTTTCTTGGTCATTGTCCCAGTTTTCAAATTTTCCACAACAGGCATTTTTGGACGTTTTTTTTATCTTAATTAATTTGATTTATTATCATAAACATTATTATTATTATTTGTTTTTTTCTTACGAAATGCTCCTAATACTGCTTATTATAGTATACAATGCCTTTTCATAATCGGCATCATTTGTTTTCTCTTTGTGTGGAGGTGGTCTGATGTTAAGAATCTAAAGCGGAAATCGGTCTCCTTCTTTGGTTGTTTATAATGCGTCTAATCTCAGGCAACTTATTCCCGATCCTTGAATACTAAGATTCGCAGTCTTTATTTTTATATATTTACTTATTTATTTATTCTGATCAGCTGATACTTACGCTACTCCTTCCCCTCCCCCCTCTTCCCCCGACATCCACCCCCTCCCCTTTCCTTTTCTCCTCCCATCCCCTCTCTTTCCCCCCTCCCCTTCCCTTCCCTCTCCTCCCTCTCCCCCCCCCCTCTTACGCTACCCCTGCTTTATACTTTTAAAACTGGAGTACAATATCTGTATTTTGTATTGATATTTTTTACACTT
>NC_061841.1:6853005-6855505 GCF_019202785.1 Penaeus chinensis
ATTATTAATATTATCATAATTAGTATGATTATTGTTATTATCATTATCACTATTATCATTATTATTATTATTATTATTATTATTATTATTATTATTGTCATTATTATTATTATTATCGTTATTATTATTATCATCGTTATTGATATTGTTATTGCTGTTGTTATTGTTATCATTATGATTATCATTTTTATCATTATGATTATTATTAATTCAATTCTTATTTTTGTCATTGTTGCTTTTGAGTTATTTTCATTAGTGTTTTTATTGTTATTATCATTCCCACTGTTATTGCTGATTTTATGGTTTACTGATAACAATAATAATGATATAATGATATAATGATATAATAATATAATGATATAATGATAACAATAACTAGAAACTAAACACCATGAAGCTAGAAACTAAACAAGAAACGAAACATCATTAATCCTTATCTTTTTTTACAGGTTTATCTTTATTTTTAGCAGCTTAAAAGAAAAAGTTTAGTCAGCAACTAGTGTAAGTAAGTTCAGTAAGAAACTAGTGTAGGTCATTTTCACTAAGAAAGTGAGTATTTAAGAAAATAAGCAATTTATATATACAGCATTAAGTTTGTAAGTACGCAAGTTAGGAAACAAGTTGTTAAGTAGGTTAGTAGGTTGATAAATAGTAAGTAAAAAGTGAGCAGTTAGTTAATAACAAAATAAAAGTAATTAAGACATGTTTGATATAATGTCTCAGATATAATACTGTTCTTGAATTCCGTATGCTTCTATTTTATTATTTTTTCTCCTTCTATATTCTATCAATGTTTAAGTTGAATGTCTGTTTCAATGTAATCTAAAATTGAAACGCAAGATTGGGATAGACTCACGGAGCGAGAGATAATCACTTTTCAATAATGTAGTTAGTCCCCGAAGGCTAATGAAAGCTAGAGTAGGTAATGTCAATTAAAAAGTGTGTCCAATCAGGTAATTGCGTTGGGCTTCAGTAATTGAGGGCGGTTACGTTAACTGAGCTCATTATACTTAACACAAGCAGAGATACGTGCACTACACTACGCACCGCACACACACACACACACACACACACACACTAATACGCACACATAAACACACATTCCAACACAACATGATCACACCCGGACAGAAACAAAAACACGCGGACATACACTCACATACACTCACTCACACACACACTCACACACACACACACACACACACACATACACACAGCACAAATGCACAAATGCATTTGACGGTGATGGAAATTAGGTAAATAAGTGTCTAGCTGTTTATTCGTTTATTTTCCATCTTTTTCGAAGCATCTTATATTTGGTTCGATATTTCCTCAACAGATGTCGTTTTGGCTAATTGAGAATTACGTGTATGGTCATTAGCTTGTTTTCGTTGCTATTATTGTAAATTTAATAATTGCTATTATTACCGTTATTATTATTACCAATGCTATCATCATCATCATCATCATCATCATCATCATCATCATCATCATTATCATCGCTTTTCCATCATCATCATCATCAGCAGCAGCAGCTTTATCAGCAACCTCCTCCTCCTCCTCCTCCTCATCATCATTATTTTCATTATCATTATTACTGCCATCACCGCCACTACTGTTATTTTTATCACCAACAGGATTACGCCGGCTTCCCCCACTCCGTCCTGCAATATAAGCCTGAGGAATTTGAGAAGGTAAATCAACCTGCTTTCCAGTGTTGCCACTTCGGCGATTTTTCCGCTAAATCTAGCGAATCTGAATGTCAATCTGGCGGGAGAAAAATTTCCGAAACTCGCAAGAGGAACTAGCGACTTTTCTTGAGCTTTGCCCATAATCTGACGGATTTATTTTTTTATTTTTTTTTATTTTTTAGGTCGGTTTTGCGGATTTTGACAAAAAAAAAAATGTGGCTAGCTTATTTTCTTTCTCAGATTTTGAGACCGAAATAAGACAAAATGGAGATAGGCTTTCATACTATCCAGTGGTTCATATCCTGACGTTTTATTACTTTTTACTCGTTTTGTTTTTGTTTAACTTTTTATTAGCATTTTATGTGGACACTTTTTTTTTTGATCGAGGCGAATGTGCATAATAGAGAATGATGATAATATCATTGTATTTCAGTTAATTGTCATGGCCAATCTGTTAGTTAGAAAATAATTATACAGGTCTTTTACCTTTACCACGGAAATTGAAATTGAAATTGAAATTGAAATGGAAATGGAAATTGAAATGGAAATAGAAAGAAGAATAAAAATAATAAAATAATAAAATGATGAATATGAAGAAAAAGAACAAGCAGTAGTAATAGTAGTGGTAGGAGAAGGAAAAAAAAAATGAAAACAAAAAAGAAGGAATAGGGAAGAAAACAAAAACACGAAAGAAACGAGATGTTCCAAGATGTGACAAAAAAAAAAAAAAAAAAAAAAAAAAAATCCCGTCACAACGATAACATACTTTTGCTTAGTACACATCAATATAAATCTGAATATTCTCAATC
>NC_061841.1:6868005-6870505 GCF_019202785.1 Penaeus chinensis
CACAAGGATAAATATTTTTGAACTAGAGTACGAGTTCGAGAAATTGTGATTGGTTAGAACCTATTTAAAGAGAATGACGTCAAATTGTTCTCTGGCATCATATTCACGGGGACGAATCAGAGATGACTTTTTAAAAGATTTCAGCTCATCAGCACCAAATAGTGCAATTATATCAAAAACGGTAAGTTGTCTTGAAATATGAAAAGTGTTTCACATTTGCCCCTGATGTTTGCCTCTATTCTGCTAGTGTTGTAGTTTGAAATTAATATTGAACATAGTCAAACTGTGTTCTCTTTTGACGTAATGTTGAATACTAGTCGAAATTATCCAATGTTTACTCAAAGGAAAAGGAAATTAGTTGTTCATTCATTCATCCCTCTCGTTACCTATCTTCAACTTGTAGATTTATGCATAATGTCGTCATTCATCCATCCGAGGCTAAACGCCGACGGTGTGCATGGCCGCATCCACCCTTCGCTTCAAGCCACGGAGGTTCCTCAAGGTAAGTCTCCAAGCAGGCCCTCGGCCCATTGATGGAGCAACTTCCTCGCGACGGAACTGGACCGAACTGCCCGAGCCATGACCTTCTAGACTTTCCCACGCCTCCTCACTCACAAAAGACAACCGGCAGGGTCATACCCAGGAAACGACTGGGTGCCTTATAGCCTCAGTGGGGGTTTTCCGTATTATGCAAGTAACATTTTCCCCCACCAAAGTCTCATGGGAAGCCGTCGGTTGACATATGGTCCGCCAACTATACCCCATGACCCAGTGAAGGACTGTTAAAAAAGACATCAAGACGAGACTCCAAAGTCACTAGTACGTTCAGTTTCGTTTTCCATACAGTAAAACTAATAGAAATAAAGGGCCCTAAAAAAAACACGTACCCTGGCCCTCTGCTTTAACGCCCGAATCCCAAATCATTATAAATCGAGTTATGGCTTCTGCACCGACCACTCTTCCTAACTCTTGGTCTGACAGCCCAAGACATGGACACGTTCCCAAATGTATTAAAGTCGTACTCAACGTCTCGCTGCAAGCATGAAACGACTAACGGTTCTCCTAACAGGCTCCAAATCCGAATCTTGGCCTGGTCCAGGAGAACTCTAGGCCCCCAAGGGGTTTGCCTCACTGCTAAAAAGCATCAAAGCCCCACAAGTATTCCAGCACTCCCAAAAGGAGAGAAAATCGTCAGCAAACCAAGATCATGACCTTTATAATGCCCAGTGGCTCCTCAGTGATTTTGGACCCAAAAGTCTCCCATGTTGGGCCCAACCCTGAAATTAATTAACAGGGGGAAAAAGTTCGACAGGCCCCCACCACTTAACAGCACTTTTTTGACGTAATAGGCTTTCATTGAACTAAACTGTCGCAAATCCCCAAAAAAACTCGGGTCACCCATGGCGAATCTCGTAAAAACCCAGTCAAACGCCTTCTTGAGGTTGATGTTTGGGGCCACGACCGAACTCAAACGCGTTCCCCAATTATCAAGTTCAGGATACGGTCTATTGTAGACTTAAAAGGAGTGAATCCAGACTTCCAGTCTCTGGTGCCTTAGTGGGGGGGGGGGGTCACTGATCCGTTCCAAAAAAACGAGAGGGAAACCACGCCCCTCAACAGGTCGGGGGATGGGGAAAAGACTGGGCCCGATGGGAGTCAAATTTAAACAAGCCCCGTGCCCCAAGTTCATCCCCCCAAACCTAAACGTTCAGGGGACATCACATAGCCTGCGGCTCCCCCCCCTTAGCTTAAAGTCTCATCCCAAATACCAGGTAGGCTGTTCAAATACTCCCCCAACATCATAATCCCTAACATGATCTGAGATGATATGTCCATCCACTGAGTGGACTGCAGTCATCTGTGAGGAGGGCTTAGAGCTTTATTTTCTTAGGGCTTGGTAGGCAGGGCCAAAGTCATTTACCAAGAAATAGCCTTCAGGACAGTTGCCTACCACAGATGTGAGAACGCTTCTTTCACATCGACTCATTTGCATAATGGTCTCTCTATTTTTTTTTTTTTTCATTCGGTTTTTGTGTCTTTGTCTGTCTTCCTCTATTTATCTCTCTCCCTCTGTGTCTAAAAAGTACAACCTTTATTCCTTTTCTTTTATCATGCTTTCTTATTTTATTTTATTTTCTCCCCCCCCCCTCTCTCTCTCTCTCCTCTCTCTCTCTCCTCCTCTCTCCTCTCTCTCTCTTCCTACCCTCTCTCTTTCCTCTTTTCTCACTCCTCTCTCCTCTCTTTCTCTCTCCATCTCCTCTCTCTCTCCTCTCTCCCTCAATTCCTCTCTCTCTCTCTCCTGTCTCTCTCGTCCCCTCTCTCTCTCTCTCCGTCCTCTCTCTCTCTTCCCCTCTCTCTCCTCCCCTCCTTTTCTCTTCTCTCTCTCTTTTCTCCCGTCCTCGCTCACTCCCCCCCTCTCTCTCTACCTCTCTCTTTTCCTCTCTTCTCTCTCTCTCCTCTCTTTATTATCTCTCTCGCTCTCTCCCCTCTCCTTCTCCCT
>NC_061841.1:6895505-6900505 GCF_019202785.1 Penaeus chinensis
AAAAAAAGAAAAAAGAAAATAAAAAGAAAATAATAATGAATATGATAACCGGGATGAAGGTTGCAGTGTTACAATATACTTCCGAAAATAGCCATGCTAATGATAGTTTGAAGGACGATATCAATAAAAATGATGAAATGAGATGCCATGATAAAAGTAATATTCATCTCAAGCCAACAATAGCTATTACGAGAATGATGATGGTCATCATGATGAAATAGATATATATAGATTTTATTTTCATATTAAGGTGATCCTATATTGTTAATATTATGATCATTATTATCAATGATACTATTATCATTATTATCATCAATACTATTATCATCATTATTATCAATACTATTACTATAATAATTATTATTATTATTATCAACACTATTATCAATGTTATTACCACTACTACAATTCGTATAAGCATATTCATTAACATTGTTATTATCGCTATCATTACCATCACTATTATTATTATTGATATTTTGATTATGATGAAAGACACATCAATGTTATATATATTTTTTTTATCATATTATCATTTTTTAAATTATTAATATCATTATTATTGTTATCAATATTACCGTTAGGTCATATGTCTAGAACATGATAAACAGAATTACATTTCCGAAGAAGAATTCACATATGAATATGCATTATTTTTTCTCATTTACATCAAACAAATACAGTATCACAGTATCGTACAATTTAGACTTTCTTATGTAAGTCTTATATAAAAGAATTAGCATATTTCAATGTCAACAGTATATATTTTCAATATAGAATACAAAGGTTACATAAAATGCTATAAATTTCGTTAAAGACTTGAAAATCCTTTGAATTGAAAGCTATGCGGGCATTTATTTCAGAGATTACATAATACATGCTGTTTGATCTAAGGATCTCTGGATAGTGTTCATACATGAAAAAGTCGTCTTTATGAGCATTTCTGTTACCTCAGTATAAGGCAATAAATATGATACCCCCCCCTAAAAAAATAAAAAAAATAAAAAAGAAAGAAGACGAAGAAAATGTTTATATATACGTTTTTTTTTTGTTTTTTTTTCAGAACAAGAAATCTGGTTGAAAGCGATCACATTTTTTAGATGTTTACGAAGGATAAGTTATAAGAAATCCAGAGGTACCTTCTATTCTATCATTCTTAAAAAAAAAAAAAAAAAATCTGACTTTACTTAAGCTGATGATATCTCATTACAATAATGTGCCCTTTTTAGACTAAAACTTTATTCCTGAATCATCTTATTACTTAAAAAAAAAAAAAAAAAAAAAAATATTGCGTATTTTTCATACTCTACCAAACGAAGAAAGAAAAAAGAAAAAGTACATAATAAAAAGAGAGAAAAAACCATCATAACCACGAATAACAGGATCGTAGTCACGAGAGAAAATGCTCTTTCTCGGATAATTCTACTAAAATTAGACGGTATATTAAGGGAAACTGTGAAAGGTGAGAGAGAAGTGCCTTTCCCTTGAGCGGCTCTTACTCTCGGCTTCCTAATGAGTTCCCTTTCTCCTAAGTGAACTGTCTAAGTACTGTGTTTTAGGAGGGAGGGAGAAAGGGGGAGGGAAGGAGAGAGAAAGGGGGAGAGAAGGAGAGAGAGGAAGTTGGGAGGGAAGGAGAGAGAGGAGGTGGGGAGGGAAGGAGAGAGGGAGAGTGGGAAGGATGGGAGGAGGGAGGAGGGAGGGAAGGAAAGAGGGAGAGTTGGGAAGGATGGGAGGAGGGAGGAGGGGGGGAAGGAGAGAGGAAGAGTGGGAAAGATGGGAGGAGGGAGAAAGGGGGAGGGAAGGAGAGAGAGGATGTGGGGAGGGAAGGAGAGAGAGGAGGTGGGGAGGGAGGGAGAGAGAGGAGAGTGGGAAGGATTGAAGGAGGGAGGAGGGAGGGAAGGAGAGAGGGAGAGTGGGAAGGGTGGGAGGAGGGAGGAGGGAGGGAAGGAGAGAGGAGAGTGGGAAGGGTGGGAGGAGGGAGGAGGGAGGAGGGAGGGAAGGAAAGAGAGGGAGTGGGGTGGGAAGGAAAGAGGGGGGTGGAGGGAGGGACGCAGAGGGAGGGAGGGAAGGAGGGAGGAGGAGGCGGAGGAGAGAGAGTGAGAGAGACAGAGAGAGAGAGAGAGAGAGAGAGAGAGAGAGAGAGAGAGAGAGAGAGAGAGAGAGAGAGAGAGAGAGAGAGAGAGAGAGAGAGAGAGAGAGAGAGAGGGAAGGAAGGAGGAAATTGTTAGAAAGGTGAGGAAGTGTAACCGAGCTTTATATATATTACCACATATAAATTTTCCATTTTCATACACGTTATAGAATAAGAATATCTATACCTATAAATATCCCTGAAATATGTATGCGTCGATTATCATATTTTATACAATGTACTCATTAGTATGATTTATTTTATCTTGGATGTCATTCTGCACATTTTATCACACACATAGACACGTGTACACACACACACACACACACACACACACACACACACACACATATATATACATATATATATATATATATATATATATATATATATATATATATATATATATATATATATATATATATATATATATATATATAAATACACATATACACACATACGCACATTCGCTGCTTTATGGTTGATATCTATTATACGAAAGTATCATATTGTTTATATGGTTTGATATCAACTGCATTTGATATACCTTATATATGTATCTATCACACAATACACACGCGTCTATTCCTAGTCCAGCCAACCTAGATTACATAAACATCGTAGGCAACGTCTGACTTTCCACATCCCATCGCCAGTCACTCTAAATTCCTGTATAAACAAATCAGATCACCAGTATTTGACATTAGGCATACCTTCCTTACGCAATCCCATTATCAGGCATACAAGCACCTCTTTGTTAAGATCTATATAAAAGGGACCTTTCGGACAATTCAGACACGCTTCAAGAATACAGATTTGCAGCTGGTTCCATGGACTGCTCATCTTCCTGTGTGGATTTCTAAGTTCAATAGCATACCATAAATCGAGGGGTTGATGCGAGGTAATTCTCCCAAACTTCCAGTTCATTGTGAGAGAAGTAGAAGGTTTAGCAGTCTATGGGGCCAGACTGTCAAAATTGTGTTATACTTTTCTCCCACTATGAATTGGAAGTATAGAAGAATCGCCTCGCAGAATCCTTTCATCTTATGACTTTCTGTTGACCTTAGAAACTAGGCTACCAGTGACGTGGAACAAACATTGACTGAACCGTGATTTTATGGAAATCTATATTTTTGACTCTATGTGGGGGGGGGGGGGGGGGTAAAAGTGCAATTGTAGGAGGGAAAGTACTGCAAAGTTGTTCATTTTTTTGTAATTTAATTGCCTACTTATAAAATCCCCCGAAAATGGCACATAAATAAAATATCCATCAGAAATTTGTGCGAATAAGACGTTTCAAATCCTCCTCACAACACAAGTTCGAATCCTCATGACAAAAAAAAAAGTTAGCAACCCCTTCAACTTATGACCTGCTGTTGAACTTTGAAATTCGCACACATCCTCTGGACCCGAATATATATTCTCTCTTCCTCTCTGTGTATATCTATCTATCTATCTATCTATCTATCTATCTATCTATCTATCTATCTATCTATCTATCTATCTATCAACCACACAACACACTCACGTGTGCATTCCAAATCCAGATTACAACATACATCACGTAGACAGCATCTATCTGCTTTTCACATCCCACCTGAATCTTAAACATTAGGCTTAGTACCATTACATAATCACATCATTAGACGCAACAGACCAGACCCTCTTTGTTCAGATCTGTATAAAAATGACCTTTCAGACAATTCAGACACTTCAAGAACACAATTTTGACAGTCTGGCCCCTTAGACTGCTAAACCTTCTACTTCTCTCACAATGAACTGGAAGTTTGGGAGAATTACCTCGCATCAACCCCTCAATTTATGGTATGCTATTGAACTTAGAAATCCACACATATTACTGGACAAGAGACACACACCCTTTGTTTTAGGTCTTTATAATGCCATTATCAACATCACATAAAAGTTATAGGGCCGCCAGATTACAGAAAATCGTCTGCGAAAAAAACACTGACGTCACATTTCAGCAGATACGGTATTTTACGGAAGTCTGTATTTATCAAAAGACCATTTACAGAAGGGAAAATGCTGTAAAGTCCTTCCAATTTTATACCCTAATTGCCTACATACAAAATCACCCAGAAACGCAACTAAGTAATGTCCATCAGAATCTTGTGCGAATAGGAAGTTTCGAATCGTCATCACAACACAAGTTCGAATCCTCAGTTTAAAACTTGAGCAACCCCTCAACTTATGGTCTGCTGTTGAACTTTGAAACTCGCACACGTTTCCCTGGACCCGAATACACACACTCCAGAGAGAGAGAGAGAGAGAGAGAGAGAGAGAGAGAGAGAGAGAGAGAGAGAGAGAGAGAGAGAGAGCGAGAGAGAGAGAGAGAGAGAGAAAGAGAGAAAGAGAGAGAGAGAGAGAGAGAGAGAGAGAAAGAGAGAGAGAGAAAGAGAGAGAGAGAGGGGGGGGAGGGGGGGGGGGCGTGAGAGCAGATGGTAATCTGTCAATGCACACGCACATCTACTTTCCTATCTATCTGGCTATCATCTATCTACACATATCTTATTATCTAGATAAGTATGGCCTAATCTACCATTTTTTGTCTATCTATCTATTAGTATATTCATTGATCTATCTAACCATCTATCTATTTATATATTTATCTATCTACCTACAGCAGCTATATATCAATATAAAAACTGATAAACAGATAAACTGATAAAGATTAAGAAAGAAAGAAAAAAAAAACGAAAGTGGCATTTTTTTTCTTTTTTTGGAGAAACGAGCACATCTGCAGTGAGCGATCTGCCGCTGATAAGACAACCTCCAAGTTCTTTTCAAGGAAATGAATTCCTTCAGATAGCGAAGATAAGCCACGCGATAGCCCGAGATGAATGGAGGC
>NC_061841.1:6903005-6905505 GCF_019202785.1 Penaeus chinensis
TTTCTCTCTCTCTCTCTCTCTCTCTCTCTCTCTCTCTCTCTCTCTCTCTCTCTTTTTCTCCCCCCCTCTCTCTCTCCCTTTCCTTCCCTCCCTTCCTCTCTCTTTCTCTCTCTCTCTCTCTCTCTCTCTCTCTCTCTCTCTCTCTCTCTCTCTCTCCCTCCCTTCCCCCCTCTCTCTTTCTCTCTCTCACTCTCCCTCTCCCTCCCTCCCCCCCTCTCTCTTTCTTACTCTCTCTCTCCCTCTCTCTCCCTCCCTCCCTTCCTCCCTCCGTCCCTCCCTCTCTCAGTCGGTGTGCATGTCTGCCCATGTGTCTGTCTCCCTCCCTTGCGTGTTTCAAGTTTCCCATCTAGTTTACACGATGAGTCCTCAAATAAAACAAAGAGTTGCGTGGGCAGATGGAGGAGGAATGAGTGCAAAACATTGTAGTTCGTTAAAAGTAAATTAGAAATATGGAATTCAAAATAAAGAGACTAAATCACTTACATATATAAACACATACATTTGTTATCTGTCTTTCTATCTATCTGCACTCGTATACACACACACACACACACACACACACACACACATATATATATACATACACACACACACACACACACACACACACACACACACACACACACACACATACACACACACACACACATATATATGTATGTATACACACACACATACACATACATTAACATACACACTCAAACACTCTCAAACACACACACACACTTATTCTCGTGCGATATTCTGGTATTCAATTTTCCTCAAATTTATACAACCACACAAAGTGTCGTGTTCTACAATGGTCGCAAATAATTTATTCAGTAAAGTGGTCAACAACCCCGCGTTAACAAGATCAGAATTTCTATAAAATAACACTCAACGTCAAGCCAAGTTACCTGTACTTATTAATTCATAATAACATATGAACAGAATCAATAATACGACATACAAAAATAACAGAAAAAAGGAATCACTAAGGACAAAATTAAACATATCAATTATTTCCTCTTCTAGCAAACCATAAAAATGAAAATAATAATAATAACAAAACAAGAAAATGTATGATAAAGCAAAGAGAGGAAGTACCATTTTTCTTTCACTTTCTTTCACTTTTTTTTTTGAGGGAGGAGCTTTTGTTAAGGGAGTCATTGTGCATTTGCCAATATTCCAGTTTACGGCAGCGTGTGTGCGCTGATCATTGTGTTTCATCGGACAGTAACCTGGTGGCGTCCATTTCCTCCCCAGGTGTGGATGGCCAATGGCTCGCAGAGGAGCTCCTCCGCCCTCCTCCTCCGATCGTTCGAACCACATCTTGAAATGGCCAGAAGAAGGAAACTGCAGTGGTTCGGACACGTGACGCGCCGCCCGGGAACACTTGCACATACCATCATGCACGGAAGGCACAAGAAAGCAGGAAAGACCTAGACTAAACTGGTTTAGCGATATTCAAAGATGGACTGGAAGAAGGATCACAGAATGTAGCAGGCTGGCCGAGGATCGAGATAGTTGGAGGAAAGAAGTGAACGCGTCAAAGTGCAACAACGGTCCTATGACTACGGGAGTGACTTGACTTGACTTGACTTGAATTGACTTGACTTGTGTGCGTTGATTGAGGAGGAATGTAATTTGCTATGTTTGGTTATTATAATTTCTGTTATCATTGTTGATGTTGTTGTTATCATTATTATTATTACTATCATTCTTATTATTATCTTTATTGTTTGTTATAATGATCATTATTATTATTACTATTGTTATTACTATTATTATTTTTATTATTCATTATTATCATTATCATCATTATTAGTATTTTATTATTATCATAGTTATTCTTATTATCATTATAAGCATTACCATTATTATGATACTATCACTATAGTATTAATATTATTATCATTACCTTTATCATTATTGTTATCATTACTACTACAACGACTATTATAGTGTTATTATTATTATTATTATTATTATTATTATTATAATCATTATTATTACAATTATTATCATTATCATTATCATTATCATTATCATTATCATTTTCATTATTATTATTATTATTATTATTATTATTATTATTATTATTATTATTATTATTATTATTATTATTATTACTATCATTATAATTGTTATTATTATTATTAATTGTCATTATTATTGTTATTATTATTAGTGTTATTACTATTGTTATTTTCATTAATACTATTATTATTATCATTATTATCATTATGATTACTATTATCATTATTACTATTATTATCTTTATTATTATCATTATCATTATCTATGTTATTATTCTTATTCTTATAATTATTATTATTATTATTATCATCATTATAATTACTATTATGATTATTATTATTAGTATTGGTATTATCATCATTACCATTATTATTAATTACTATTATCATTATAATCATTGTTATTATCTTTATTATTGTTATTATTATTATCATTATCACTATTATTATTGTCATTATCATTGTTATTATCATTATTATCA
>NC_061841.1:6910505-6913005 GCF_019202785.1 Penaeus chinensis
ATATCAATATTTCCACTAAAGTAATACGAAAATTAATGATGATTGTTAATAATTTAGTTTTATTGCATTTGTTGCAATGGATATTCTTGGTGTGATATGTCTGTCTGTTTATTTTGCTTCTAAGTTATTCCCTGTGTGCAAGGAATGGCCGGGGTTACCCTCTACTGGCGGCGAGGGATTCGAACGCAGGTCAGCAAGATTGCCAGACGAGATCGCTAAGATTATTGCAACATTGTAATTTCTTCACTGTAGGCTTGAATTATTAAATATTCACACTTCCACACAACTCCGTGGATAAGTGTCTTTTTTCCATCGTCAGATTTCCAAAAAATGAATACTGACAAGATTTTTTTTTTTTTTTTTTTTTTATCGTAACCACTGGAAATCCTTATTGATGTTTTATTTATTTATTCATTTATTCCGACCGCGTAGGACTCCAACCCGCTTAGTTGGAATAAATGAATATATGAATACATCTTCATTCATCGCTGTTGTTGTAGATGTATCATCATCAATATTAACAATATTATAATTGTTTTTTTTTTATCACTGTTGTTGTTATCATTTACCATTATTATCATTGTCATTACTATTACTGTTGTTATTATATTTTATTATTATTATTATAATGATGATAATGATGATGATGATAATGATAATAATAATTGATAAATGCTGATATTATTATTGTTAGTAGAATTATTATTATAATTACCAATTATCATTATTATTATTATTATTATTATTATTATCATTATTATTATTATTATTATTATTATTATTATTGTTATTATTAATATTATTAATAACAATGATAGTAATAGAAATAATTATCATTATTATTATCATCATTATTATTTTTGTTGTTCACATCATCTTCACTATAACTATAGAAATTAATAGCAACAGTAATATTAATATCACTAGTAGTAATAGTTGCTTCATTAATATTTTAATTTCATTTAGATACATTTCTTCCTTTTTCCATTGTTTATTCCAATATATGTTTTATTTTAACGGCTGTCGCAGACTTTAAGTATATAGCTTTATGTCAAAGAAAAGAAAAATCGCATAATGTCCATCAAATATGATTTTTTTTATTTTTTTTTTGTATTTGTCATCTTATCAACCCACACAGAACACATTCAATACTTAATTTCGAATTTTCTCAAATTTTCTTCCTCCGTTACCTAACTCTTCTTCCTCATTTTACTCCCATTTTATTTTATTCCCCCCCCCTTCCCCCCCACTTTCAAAAAATGTATTCATCCTATTCTTCATTTAAACAGCACGTACAAGAGGTGTTTTCTGAATACGCAATGCTCCGTGTTTCGTCCGCTGTCATGATCCATCTTTTATGAATGAACAAATGACTAACGGGCCGACAGGTGTAAATAATAAATTGTAGTGCGTTTTAAAGGGATGGAGAAGGGGCAGGGAGGTGGGGGGGGGGTAGGGTGGAGGGGGGTGTGTATCTGTTTATTTTGTCGGTTTGATGTATTTTTGGTTATTGTGAAATTTTTGAAATTAATGGGAGATACATTATGGCATGCGATGTAAATATTTCATGATTTGACGAATGGGTCTTTTTTTTTTTGGAAATTATACTTTGATCATAACGTGGTTGGCGAGATATTTATGTTCGATTATTTTCCTTTTCTTTCTATTTTTATTTATTCGGTTTTCTCCTTTTTAAGTAATTTCATTCGCCGTTTCTTTTTCTTTTTAATTTGTATTTCTTAATTCCGTAATCCATTAATTAATTTACACATTTGGCGTATGATGATAGTGTTTACAATAATATTTATGATGACAATAATCACGATAATGATGACAATCATGATAATAACAACAACAACAGCAACAATAATAATAATGATCATGATAATAATAGCAATAATAATAATAATGATAATAATAATAATAATAGTAATAATGACAATAATAATAATGATAATAATATGATAATAATAATCATAATAATAATGATGACTATGTTGATGATGATTATGATGATTATGATAATAATAATAATAATGATAATGATGATAAAATAACAATAATAATAATGATGATAATGATGATAATAATAACAATAACAATAATAATGATGATGCTGACGATGACGATGACGATGACGATTATGATGATTATGATGATGATGATGATGATGATGATGATGATGATGATGATGATGATAACAATAATAAAACTAATATAGATAATGATGATAATAACAATGATAATAAAAATAACAATTAAGAGGAGAATCCAATTAAGGTTACAAACATCAACGACACAGCACATGTTCTTCCAGTTCAGAAGGTGAATAAAAAAAAACAAAAAATAAAAAAATAAAAAAGGTACAGATCTGGCGTCGAAATTCGAAATCAAAGAGCTAAAATAAAACATACCACAGACAGTTTTCGCTTTTGAGGTGAAAATTCAATGAATCTTTGAGCAAACTCTCTCTCTCTCGCTTTTCCGGACAGTGTCTTTG
>NC_061841.1:6918005-6920505 GCF_019202785.1 Penaeus chinensis
TATGGTGTTAATGAACGGAAATGGACGACAGATCTGGTGATATACAGTGCCTCTTTGCACACACACACACACACACACACACACACACACACACACACACACACACACACACACACATACACTCCCCCCCCCCTCCACACACACACATATCATTTATATATATACACCTAGCGCCTCCCAGACCAGCCAGCGATAAATTATCAATAACATTGAATGGAATCTTAATTATTGCAATATACACTGAGTAAATCTTCGTCTCGCGTGCGCTTGGCAGATACACTCATAATTCAGGTCTCGAGACTTGATGAATGAAGGAATGAAGTGAAGACGAAGGACTGTGAACGATGGCAAGTGGTGGAGTGGACTGAGTGCAGCGCGAGTGAAGGAGCAATTATGAATGTACTTGGTGAATGTATGGAATTCAGATTTTTTTTCTTAAGGTATCATTTTTTTCCACAGTTTTTCGTTAATTCTTGTACTGTTTGTTTTTTTGTTTTCGATTATGCGGTGGAAAAAATAAAGTTATTTAAGAAGTTATATAAGAATGCACATGTGCAAACACACAAACAAACTCATTTCCAGAAACAAAAGAAACATATACATAAACATACAATCACGTAAAACACACACACACACACACACACACACACACACACACACACACACACACACACACACACACGTACATGCACAAAACAGGCAAACAAATACACCCGACAATAAAAAACAAAGTACACTAAAAACAGAAGCTGAGCAGAAATAAACTAGATAATGACGAACGACAACAATAATAACAACCACAAAAAATACAAGAGGCAGATACCCCATTACAAGGACAGAGACAACATAACAAAGACAAAGACAAGATAACAAAGACAAAAGCACCGTTGCGCAGAGAAAAACAGCATTACAAATACAAGGAACTCTTACAAAAGCAAAGGAAACGTTACAAAGACAATGGCAGAATTAAGAAGTCAAAGGCAATATTAAAACGAAAGTCAACATTGCAAGGACCAAGGCAAAGTACAAAAAATCAAAGGCAACATTGGAAAGAATAACAACAGTGAAAAAACAAAAATATAGACAAAACCAAACCTACACACAAAGACAACACCACAAACACAGAACACAACACAGCCACGAAATATAACACCACAAAACACCACAACACCACAACACCACGAAACACACAACAACACCAAAGTCACAAAACACCAACACAACACCACAGCACCCCAGACAGCAAACCCAACAGCCGGAGATAAAAAGAATGGAAATAACAATAACAATAATAATGATAATAATAACAAAAATGATGATGATGATGATGATGATGATGATGATGATGATGATGATGATGATGATGATGATGATGATAATAATAATAATAAAAATGATAATGATACTAATAATAATGATAATAACAATGATAATGATACTACTACTGCTACCACTACTACTAACACCACAAACACCAAACACAACACCACAAGCACCACAAAACACAACACCACACCACAACACCAGAAACACCAAACACAACACCACCAAACACCACAAACACCAAACATAACACTACAAGCACCACAAACCACAGTCACGAACACAAACAACACCACAAACACCAAACACCACCAAACACAACACCACAAACACCAAACCACAACACCACAAACACCAAACCACAACACCACAAACACCACCAAACACAAGCACCACAAAACACAACACCACAGCCACGAAACACAAAACAACACCACAAACACCAAACACAACACCAAACACAACACCAACACAACACCACAACACCACAAACACCACCAAACACAAGCACCACAAAACACAACACCACAGCCACGAAACACAAAACAACACCACAAACACCAAACACAACACCAAACACAACACCAAACACAACACCACACCACAAACACCACCAAACACACCACCAAACACAACACCACAGCCACAGCACACCGTCAACACGAAGCAAAATCCAACCCAGCCGTCACGCCCCACAAAGACCCGCCCCCCCCTCCCCCCTAATCACTCTCGGGAACCGCCCACTCCTTTCAGACAGACAGTTAATTGATCTTTGTTCCCTTAATTGCTAGGGCCAAGCTTCCTCCTCCCTCGAGTCCCATCGTATCTTCTCATTAATAAATTGGCTCGATTGGAAAATGGAGATGAGAGAAAGGTGTTCTTGTTGGTGTTGATTTGCTTGGTATTTTGTTGCTGGTGGTGTTGTTGTTTTTGTTTTTGTTGTTGTTTATGTTTTGTGGTTGTTGGTTTGGTGCGTTTGATGTGTTATTGTTATCATTATTATTATCATTATCATTGTTTTTATTTCTATTACCATCATTATAATTGTTATCATTATAACTATAATTATTATCATCATTATCATCATTATAACTATAATTATTATCATCATTATCATCATTATAACTATAATTATTATCATCATTATCATCATTATAACTATAATTATTATCATCAT
>NC_061841.1:6941094-6943594 GCF_019202785.1 Penaeus chinensis
ACTCACTCACTCACTCACTCACTCACTCACTCACTCACTCACTCACTCACTCACTCACTCACTCACTCACTCACTCACTCACTCACTCACTCACTCACTCACTCACTCACTCACTCACTCACTCACTCACTCACTCACTCACTCACTCACTCACTCACTCACTCACTCACTCACTCACTCACTCACTCACTCACTCACTCACTCACTCACTCACTCACTCACTCACTCACTCACTCACTCACTCACTCACTCACTCACTCACTCACTCACTCACTCACTCACTCACTCACTCACTCACTCACTCACTCACTCACTCACTCACTCACTCACTCACTCACTCACTCACTCACTCACTCACTCACTCACTCACTCACTCACTCACTCACTCACTCACTCACTCACTCACTCACTCACTCACTCACTCACTCACTCACTCACTCACTCACTCACTCACTCACTCACTCACTCACTCACTCACTCACTCACTCACTCACTCACTCACTCACTCACTCACTCACTCACTCACTCACTCACTCACTCACTCACTCACTCACTCACTCACTCACTCACTCACTCACTCACTCACTCACTCACTCACTCACTCACTCACTCACTCACTCACTCACTCACTCACTCACTCACTCACTCACTCACTCACTCACTCACTCACTCACTCACTCACTCACTCACTCACTCACTCACTCACTCACTCACTCACTCACTCACTCACTCACTCACTCACTCACTCACTCACTCACTCACTCACTCACTCACTCACTCACTCACTCACTCACTCACTCACTCACTCACTCACTCACTCACTCACTCACTCACTCACTCACTCACTCACTCACTCACTCACTCACTCACTCACTCACTCACTCACTCACTCACTCACTCACTCACTCACTCACTCACTCACTCACTCACTCACTCACTCACTCACTCACTCACTCACTCACTCACTCACTCACTCACTCACTCACTCACTCACTCACTCACTCACTCACTCACTCACTCACTCACTCACTCACTCACTCACTCACTCACTCACTCACTCACTCACTCACTCACTCACTCACTCACTCACTCACTCACTCACTCACTCACTCACTCACTCACTCACTCACTCACTCACTCACTCACTCACTCACTCACTCACTCACTCACTCACTCACTCACTCACTCACTCACTCACTCACTCACTCACTCACTCACTCACTCACTCACTCACTCACTCACTCACTCACTCACTCACTCACTCACTCACTCACTCACTCACTCACTCACTCACTCACTCACTCACTCACTCACTCACTCACTCACTCACTCACTCACTCACTCACTCACTCACTCACTCACTCACTCACTCACTCACTCACTCACTCACTCACTCACTCACTCACTCACTCACTCACTCACTCACTCACTCACTCACTCACTCCATCCCTTCCTCCCTCCCTCCCTCCCTCCCTCCCTCCCTCCCTCCCTCCCTCCCTCCCTCCCTCCCTCCCTCCCTCCCTCCCTCCCTCCCTCCCTCCCTCCCTCCCTCACTCACTCACTCACTCCATCACTCCCTCCCTCCATCACTCTCTCCCTCCCTCCCTTCCTCCTTCCATCGCTCCCTCCCTCCTTCCTCTCTCCTCCCTCCCTCCTCCCCTCACTTCGCCCTACTACTCCAGCCAAACTCTCTTCCTCTTATCACTCTCTCCATGTCCTTCTCCTTCTCCCCTCACTCTCTACCCTCCGCTCCAGCTACTTCTCTCTCCTCTTCTCTTCTCTCACCCCCTCCTTGTCCTCTCTCTTCGCTCATCTCCACCTCAAGCTTTACCCCAATCCTCCTTCTTTTCCTTCTCTCGTTTATTCCCTGTTCTGTAACAACCCACAGCTGTGTTCACCGATTATTTCGCTTTTCCTAATTCCCCCACCCCCCTACCATTGCCCTACCATTGCCCTATCAACCTATCAACCCCGTGGCCCACCCATTTCCGAATTACCAACTCCCCCTTCTCCTCACCCAAACCTCCCTAACTATTCGCCTCCCTCCAAACCCCACCCTCACTATTACCCGCACCCCCCATTTATTTCTCCAACAACCATTCCCCAGCAGTTCTTCAACCACAACCCCCCCTCCCAAACGACACCCACCCCCACCCACCTCCTCCTCCTCTCATCCCTCACTATTCACACTCCCCCTACCCAGACCCCCCTCCCCCAAAAAAAAACAAAAAAACAAAAAAAATAAACTCTCTCTCTCTCGAACCCGACTCACCAGCAGGCACGATATGGAACACGCACGGCTCCCTCTGCGTGCCGATCTCGTTGGACGCCCAGCACAGCAGCGTCCCGTAGTCCAGCGACGTCATCGGGGTGTACGTGATGACGCTGGTGACGCTCGACGAGGAGAAGCGGCCTTGAGGGACGTCGATGGTGTCCGCGGTGTTGTTGAACGTCCATTGGAACGAGGCTCGAGGGGGGTTTGCCTGCACTGTGCACGTGA
>NC_061841.1:6948594-6951094 GCF_019202785.1 Penaeus chinensis
GAGAGAGAGAGAGAGAGAGAGAGAGAGAGAGAGAGAGAGAGAGAGAGAGAGAGAGAGAGGGAGAGAGAGAGAAAGAGAGAGAGAGAAAGAAAGAGAGAGAGAGAGAGAGAGAGAGAGAGAGAGAGAGAGAGAGAGAGAGAGAGAGAGAGAGAGAGAGAGAGAGAGAGAGAGAGAGAGACAGAGACAGAGAGAGATAGATAGATAGATAGAGAGAGAGAGAGAGAGAGAGAGAGAGAGAGAGAGAGAGAGAGAGAGAGAGATAGAGAGATATAGAGAGACGAAAAAACAAACAAACGAAGAATATATAATCCCTGCGAGAGATTAATGAGGATTAACTAGAAACCACAAAGCAGTTTATTTACTCTTTTGTTAATTTACATATTCATCCACCTGTTTATTACTGTTTACACTCTTTTATTTTCTACTTAAAAAAAAAAAAAAAATAGAATTCTAAAAATCTATTTCATATTTTTGACACGACGTTATTGTATTTTTGTT
This sequence comes from Penaeus chinensis, assembly GCF_019202785.1. NCBI lineage: Eukaryota > Metazoa > Arthropoda > Malacostraca > Decapoda > Penaeidae > Penaeus > Penaeus chinensis. Next base: position 6,949,093 of record NC_061841.1, read on the forward strand.
CAGTTTGTATTTGTTCTATTTCTGTCACTGTATTTGTTTGATTTTGTTAATTGTTTTCTTTTATTTGGACGACTTTTTTTTTGTAAAAAAAAAAAAAATTAATGATTTTTATCCGTTTGACTTCATTGATACGTTTGCTTTGCTTTGTTATCTGTCGTTTGTATGTTTCTAATCGGCTGTTTTTGTTTTTGTTTGTAATCAAACTCTTTCATAAATTTGTCTCCGCGATATCTTGCCCTTAAACCCTTCACTCACGATCATATTCAGGATAAGCAACGTATATTTAAAGGGTAGCTCATCAATGAAAAAAATAATAACACTCATGGCTATACTCATCACTCACCATTCCTCATTATACTCATTACCACACACAATACCCTTTAACACTCATATTACTCATCATACCCACACTGATACTCATTCATAATAATATCACCATCTTCATTAACCTATTCATCACACTCACCATCATACTCATATTCATAATCATATACCCACCATACTCACCATTACTCATATTAGACTCATCACACAGACGCTGAATTCATGTATATCTTAGCTATTCACAATTATTCATTAAATTCATCATATTGTCTTCATCTGATTCCCTATTTTACGAACACCATCTCACACTCATTATACTCACCATAATTCATCGCATTTATCACCTCATACTCATCATACTAACTATAATAATAACTAACTATAATAATTCATCATACTCATCACCTCACATGAATACGCTAGCCTCTTCACTACTCATCCCCTCATACTCATCCAACTCACAATCTCCCTCATCATACTCACCACGCACTCACCTAACTCACAGTCATACTTTCATCGCTCTCACGATCTCATACTCACCCACTCATAATCATATATTCACCACGCTTACTGCCTCATACTCATCACCTTCTACTCACCGCCTCACACTCACCACCTCATACGAACCACCAAACACTCACTACCTCATACCCACCACCTCACACTCACCACCTCATACCCACCACCTCACACTCACCACCTCATACGCACCACCTCACACCCACCACCTCACACTCACCACCAAACACTCACCACCTCATACCCACCACCTCAAACCCACCACCACATACCCACCCCCTCATACCCACCACCCCGCACTTATTACCTCATACCCACCACCTCATAACCATCCCATCATCACACCCACACTCACCTCACACACTCCTCACTCAATCCTCATCATACTCACATTTGACGTCGAGGCGCAGCGTGTTGGAATTCCCGTCGCCTACGAGGTTGTGGGCGTGGCAGGAATAGAGCCCCGCCCACGCTCGCACCACTCGCTGGAGGACGAGACTCTGGTTGCTTATGATGACGCCCGCACTCACGTTGTGGGCGAGGACCTGGTTCTGTGGGGGCGGGAAGGGTGGGGTTGGGGGGGTTGAGGAGGGGGAGGAGGAGGGGGGGAGGAAGGGGTGAGGGAGGAAGTGGGAAGGTGGGGGGAGGGAGGAGGGAGGTAGAGGGAAGAGGGGGGAGGTGGGGGGAGGGAGGAGGGAGGTAGAGGGAAGAGGGAGTAGGGGGTGAGGGAGGAGGGAGGAAGGGAGGAAGGGAGGTAGAGGGAAGAGGGAGGTAGAGGGAGTAGAGGGAGGAGGGAGGATGGGGAAAGAGGGGGTAGGGTGTGAGGAAAGAGGGAAGAGGGAGAAGAGAGAGGAAGGGGGAAGGAAGGGTGAGGAAGGAGGTAGGAAGGGGTGAGGAAAAAAGGGTTAGGGAGTAAGGGAGTAAGGGAGGAAGGGGGAAGGAAGGGTGAGGGAGGGGGGAGGGAGGGAGGAAGGGAGGAATAAGGTGAGGAAGAAGGGGATAGGAGGGGTTAGGAAGGAAGGAGGAGGAGGGAAGGAGGGAGGGAGGGGGTGAGGTAGGAAGGAGGAGGAGGAAGGAGGGTGATGGAGGGTGAGAGGGGTAAGGAGAGGAGTTCAGGCATGAGGAAAGAGCAGAAGAAAGAGGAAAGAAGAAGAGGAGG
>NC_061841.1:6956094-6963594 GCF_019202785.1 Penaeus chinensis
CACATATACATATATACATATAAATGTACACCCCGCACACACACACACACACACACACACACACATATATATATATATATATATATATATATATATATCTATATATATATACATATATCTATATATATGTATGTATATATATATATATATATATATATATATATATATATATATATATATATATATACATACATACACCTACAACGCCCACACAACACATCTACAATATCCACCACACCACAAAATACCCTCCTCAGCATATAAAGCACTCCCACTACATCCACACAACACCCCAATGCTTACCCCCAACGCTTACCCATACACCCATACACAAACAAGAAAAATAAAAATAAAATATACACAACACAACGCCACTCTCGCAACACCCACACAAAACCCTCCTTTAACGCCCCCACAACACCACTCATCACACAACACAACACCAACATAACGCCCCCACAACACCACCCAACACCCCCACAACACAACACAGCACCACACAACACCACACAACACCATATACAACACCCACACCCAACACCCACCCAACACCACACAACACCCACCCACCCAACACCATCAAACACCCACACACCACCTACAGTGAACGGTGAGGTGCCTGGCATCGCTCAGCACAGTATCCGTCGCCTTGTTCTCCGCCACGCACTCGATATTCGTCCCGTCGTCCTCCGGCTGAGGGGAGATAACCAGGGTGCTCGTGGTTACGTTCCCGTCCACGCTTGTCTGTGGGAGAGGAAGGGGGCATTGGAGAAATAAAGAATAGGTGGAAAGGGGAATAAGGTGAAACGGGGGATAAAAAGGAAATAAGAGTGGTAATGGTAGACAGTTATATATATATATATATATATATATATATATATATATGTATTTCCTTTCTTCATTTTCTTCTTCTTCTTCTTCTTCTTCTTCTTCTGATGATGATGATGATGATGATGATGATGATTATATTTAGAATGAGGTTATTTGATAATGACAGCGATGAGAATGATTATAATTATGATAAAGATGATGATAGTGATTATGGCAATATTCGTGAAATTATACTATAAATCATCATCATCATCACAATAATAGTAATGAAAATAATAATTATAATGATAATAATGATAACAATGACAACGATAATAATAATAATGATAATGATAATGATGACGATAATAATACTATTAATGCTAATATTACATCAGTAATAATGATAATAATGTTAAGAAGAACAATAGTAGTAGTAATATTAATATTGATAATAAAAATAACATCAATAATAATAAAAGAAATTATAACAATAATGATGTTTATAATGTTAATGACGATAATGAAAATTATATTGATAATGATATCGACAACAAGAACAACAATAATAATAGAAATTATAATAATAAAAATAATGGTACAAATCATAATGATAACAATGATGATGATGATGATGATGATGGTGATGATGGTAACAATAACAATAGCAATAGTAATAATAACAATGAAAATAATAATCACAACAGCCACAACTATAATTATGATAATGATAATTATGTTGAGGATATAATACTACTACTATTACTACTGATAAAGATAATAACAATAATGATAACAATAATAATAATAATAATAATATTAATAATATTAATAACACCAACAGCAACAACAATAATAATAATGACAATAATAATGATCATGCTAATGATATCACTAACAACAATATCATCCAAGACAACGAATACTGACGATGATAATCCCCAAACATGGCTTAGTCCACCAAAGGAAATTCTCCCCTCACGTTTCAACGATAATTACCAAGATATTTCTCCCCGAACTTTTTTTTCTTCCCCTCAAGAGCTCTCATCCACATTTCGGGCCTCCGAGTACCCGCGTGTTCTGAATTGGTCTCAAATCCCCTGGAGGAGAGTACGGGCCCTCCCCTTCATTAATATGCAGACAATTAAAGCAGCCCCCCGGCCATGCAATAACACCATTAAAACCTCATATACATATTTTGCATGACAGCTATGGTTTCTGCCCGCCTGTTGCAGCCCATGTACACCTTGCTTAATGGGCACTCTCTCCTTTTCTTTCTGTCTCTATTAAAAAGGTGGGTTTGGGGATTTGCTATTACTCTTATTACACCCCACTATTGATTATACTATTATTATTACTACTTCTACCTCCATCTCTACTACTTCCATGACTACTAGTGTTGTTATTACTTTAACTACTATGTTTCGTTTTCTGCTACTACTACTACTACTACTACTAAGATTACTAGTAATGTTTTCGTTGCAGCTAATGCTCTTATAAGTACTTGAAAGTGGTCTTCAGTCATCTTGTAGGCTTAAGCCACCATATATTACTCAGCGTAGTTCATAAACGTAGCACAATACGTTGCATTGCACTCTTCAATATGATAACGTTGATTTCACAGACATACAGACTTACGATATCCGATGGTGTTATAAGCGTGGCCTATCGATGCACGAACAATGTAACAGCCCGTTATTTAGTAAACCATTCATTCGATATGGCTGTTGTGATATGCTCGTTGGTCGCAGTCACTCCTATTTACTTTATTATCAAAGGATTTGCGTGAGCTTGCATATCCGCATATGCTAAACATGCTACGGTGAATATCCACATCAGCAAGGTTTGATGGAAGAGGAAAGAGCAAGTGAGAAACTTCATTCACTTGGAATTTGGTTCAGTTTTTATTGTCGCTAAAAACCTCTTTCAACAAATCGACAGTTATATATTTAACTTCAACATGACGTATGCATCTGCAGAGATACCCGTTGCGTATTTCTTTTACTCTCCTCCTGTTTATCTAACATTAAAAGAAAAAACAGTTAAGCACATAAGTTGATAAATATGCTCCCCATCATTAATGGTTGGAGTTCAGATGAGCAGTTGTTTATGAAGCCAAAATCCTTTAGTTTTGATTGGTAGAGCTTGTTAACTAGTTCAGGGAATATACCTTCTGTTATTATTCCTAAGAAAAATGAGGCACATCTACTCGGAGTTGATATTGTATAATTATCTAAACTAATTTCATTCCCTTTCTTTTGACAGATGTGAAAGACTCTTCGCGATATTGTATTTTCTCAGCACAGCAGTATTTTAATGTTAGATACCGCGTGAGTTTTAATAGCATAAGATTTATTAGTTCACATAAACCTGAAAGTGTATTTTAATTACATGTTGTTGAGGATACATCCATCTCTTCGATGAATCTATCTGTAGATCATGCTAATGCTTAAACATTGAGAAAATTCATTTATAACGACATTTTAATGAATAACTGAACTGAAGTGAGTGAAATTGATGTATGAATGTGTTTTCTATTTTTCAACGTTATTTTTACCTCTTTTCTCAAGTTGATAAAATATGTTAAGTATCAAGTATATGATTTTCAGTGAATACCTGAAAAGTGCAAGTATAATGCTCAGACTCTACAATTTTATATATATTTTTATATTTTCGCTTTTGTAATGTAGTTAATATGGGAACACCATTGCGTCACCAAGTCAGACGTGTTTATAATTTATTATTCAGTACATAAATATTTATAGTTCCATCCCGCACCTGTTAGATCGCTAGCGTGTTGTACGCTTATTAAACATTAACGGTTGGGATTTCAAAAGAATGGAGAATTCGTGGCGTTGGATAAATTATTTGTGGCAGCGAGACTAAAAAAAATATTTTAATTGGATTAATGTGGGATAAAATAATAGGAAGGGGGGGGGGGGACTTAAACAAATAAAAAAGTCCTATGTGCTAAAAGAACGCAAATGAAAAGGGAATATTAAGGAAACAGAAACCAAGGAATTTCGAATCATCACATTTTTAAGAGATTCTCGGAGGCTATGTTAACCGTCCGAAGCCACCGTGTTAATCTGGAAATCCCAGTTCGTGACGTAGCCTTTCTCTTAGCCCAGTACCCGTCTCCTTTTAATGTGCGTTTCAACAGTACGAAATAGTAGAACGCTGGTCTTCGCTACAGAATCTATAATCATCTCCGCTTCCTGAGTCGAAGATGAGATTTTAAAAGTTACGCTCAAAATCAACAAGAAGGTTTACAGTATCTGTGTATATTCCTATGGGATCACTTGTATAGATGCTGTTAATCGGAAAAAAAACTGATTAATTAAATAATAGAGATGGTTAACCTAGTGTTCCATGACGCCCACCCTAGCCCTGCTTATATAGTGAGAAAGCAGTATTAATTAATTGATTTAGAATAAAAAACTCCCAAGCATAGTCATATTGTGGTTGTTATTTTCACCTTACTCAAAACACATGAAATCGCATTTAAAATTGTGGCTTGAAAAATCGACATATAAAAGACAAAGAAATTTGCCCTGAGGGGTGAGGCGAGGGGGTACTATCTCTTTTAATATATGTTAATTATTATAATTTCCAAAATCTGGAAAAATACACCAACAAAAACTATGGGGAAATTTGTGCGAGGCGCCGACCCGATGAATATTCATATATGCGGACATGCACAGAAATGAATGCATATCTATCAGTCTAGACATACGTATCAACCGGACAAATAGATAAATAAATGTATATCAAGCAGATAGACAGATTTACGATATATTCATGAATAGTGATTGGATTGAGCCTCGCTCAGTTTTAACAAACGGACTAAAGTGTGGTGAAAGGCAGTCGGGAAATGCGGTCGGGAAAGACGATTTTTATTTTGATTAAGATTATAATAATGGTAGTAGTAGTAATAATAATAATAATTATTATAATAATATTGATAATAATAATAATAAAAAACAATAATAATAATAATAATAATAATAATATTGATAATAATAATAATAAAAAAAACAATAATAATAATAATAATTAATAATAATAAAAATGATGATAATAACAATAACAATAATAAAGATGATAATAATAATAACAATAACAACAACAATAGTAATAATAATAATAATTGGCAACTCGAATATACGTGATTGTGTACCCGAGTCAGGTTCGCGAGCAAGAAGGGCATGTTCGATTACACATAGGATTGACTGAAGATTAAAATATTCATCTGAAGAATTTCTGTCATTAGATAAAGTAAAGGTTACTTAAACACAGTTAATATAACTTACATTTTCATGCTACAAAACGTAACCACACATTCCCTTGTAAAGTCAATGCTCCTGAACATTTTAACGATGTAACAAGAACGGAAACCTTTTTGACTATGAAAATTTAGATTTTTTTTTTCTCTTTTTTTTTTTTTTACTTTCATTATTTCTAAAAAAATACGCTCAAACTAGTTTTATACATTTTACAAAAAAAAAAAAAAAAAGAAGAAAAGAAAAGAAAAGAAAAGAAACGAGAAGAAAGAAGAAGATTAAGAAGAAGAAGAAGAAGAAGAGGAGGAAGAAGAACAAGAAGAACAAGAAGAAAAAGAAGAAGAAGAAGAAGAAAAAGAAGAAGAAGAAGAACGGAAATATATATATATATATATATATATATATATATATATATATATATATATATATATATAAAACTGTCTACATGACGCAAGCAAACTTCACACAATACAAGCATTCAAGGAATCAACATCAACAACATCAACACCTCTTATTCTTACCAAATACTATAACTATTACTACAACAAAAGGAAAAGCCTGAACAACATAAACGCCAAAACTACTATATATTTTCACGGTAAACAAACTCTAATTCTCCCCCTTGTAACCAAGCCTACCATACAAACGCATATTTGAATGAATAACGGGAATGTGTGTGAATATATATGCAAATGTTATGCTAAATATACATCTGTCCATAAGTAATATTTCTCACTCAAACCAGTGACGGAGGGAGAGAGAGAGGGAGGGAGGGAGGGAAGGAGGGAGGGAGAGAGGGAGAGAGGGAGGGAGGGAAGAGATAAGGAGGGAGGGAGGGAGGGAGGGAGAGAGGAAGAAGGAGACGGAGGGAGGGAGGGAGGGAGGGAGGGAGGGAGGGAGGGAGGGAGGGAAGGGGGAGAAAAAGAGGGAGAGAGGGAAGAGAGAAGGAGGGAGGGAAGAGATAATGAGGGAGGGAGGGAGGGAGGGAGAAAAAGAGGGAGGGGGGAAAGAGAGAAGGAGGGAGAGGTAGGGGGGGAGGAGGGAGGGAGGGAGGGAGGGAGGGAGGGGAGGGAGGGAGGGAGGGAGGGAGGGAGGGAGGGAGGGAGAGAGGGTTGAGAGGGAGAGAGTTGAGGTGGGAGAAAAAGAGGGAGATACGGAAGATAGAGGGAGGGAGGGAGAAAAAGAGGGAGGGAGGGAGGGAGGGAGGAGAGAGAAAGAAAGACGAATAGACAGATAAAGAGAGATTTTGTCTCTCTTTCTCCCCTTCTCTTTCTCTCTTTATCTCTATTGTCTCTCTTCTCGATTTTTTTTCTCTCTCTCTCCCTCCCCCTCCCTCTCTCTCTCTCTCCACCCTCCCCCCCACTCACCTCTCTCTCTCTCTCTGACTAAACTCAGATGCATTAATGAGATGAATTCTATATAAGAATGTGTACAGTATATTCATGTGAACTGTCCACGTGTTCTACATGATATCACTGGAGGTAACATTCACTTTTCACTTCTCATTTACGTAAATGTTACTTGTTATTTACTTTTATATGTCAACCGATGTACATCTTTGCCTGCTACTTCATTTAGCACAACAGTTAAAATAGCTAATATTAGTGGGATGCTTATAATGATTATAATCTTAATACTAGTAGCGATACAAATAATAATACTAGTATCAAAAGTAGTATTGGTTTTAATGATACTGATTATGAATAGTAATGAGGGCAACTGATTAATTAATATTAACCTGCTAGTACTTCTAGTGCAACTACTGCTATTAATAATATTAGTCTGATACTGATATTAAAACCAGTAATGATAAAAATATCAACACTAATATATATATATATATATATATATATATATATATATTAACTATAAGGATAGTGATAGTAATAATGCTAGTGATCATGACAGTTGTAATGATAGTGATCATGATAGTAATAATGATAGTGATCATGATAGTAATAATGATAGTGATCATGATAGCAGTAATGCTAGTGATCATGATAGTTGTAATGATAGTGATCATGATACTAATGATGTCAATAACATCGATTAATAACATCAGTCATCTTTATAAGGACATAATTAATTACAGTAATCTCTCCAAACCTCCTTTTCCCACATCACGAATTCCCAGCATCTCAAATAGTTTTCATCTCCCATAAACGCCTTTTTTTTTTTCTCTGTCTTATTTTAACATTTAATAACAAACATTTTTAAGGCCTTTATCTTCCCAAGTCAAAATTGGATTTTCGCCTATATACATAGATTCTCATTCTCTGTCTATATTCCCCTAAAATTTTTATGATGTAATTCACGCTAATGCATATTCCATGTGATCAGTTCATTTGTATTGCGAAGAGAGAAAGAAAGGGAGAGGGAGAGGGAGAGGGAGAGGGAGAGGGAGAGG
>NC_061841.1:6968594-6973594 GCF_019202785.1 Penaeus chinensis
GAGAGAGAGAGAAGAGAGAGGGAAAAGGGGAGAAGAGAGACAGAGAGAGGAAGAGAGAGAGAAGGGGGAGAGAGAGAAGAGAGAGAGAGGGGAGACGAGAAAAAGGGGGAAAAAGGAAGGAGAGACCAGAGGGAGGAGAGAGAAAAGAGAGAGAAAAAAGAGAAAGAGAAAGAGAAAGAAGAAGGAGAGAAGGAGAGAAAAGAAAGAGAAAGAGAGAGTGAGAGAGAGAGAGAAGAGAAAATGGGGTGTTTTGTTTTGTGTGTGTTTGTTTTTGTTTGTGTTTTGTGTTTGTTGTTGTGTATGTTGTGTTTGTGTGTTGTGTGGTTGTTGTGTGTGTGTGGGTGTGTTTGTGCTGTGTGTGTTGTTGTGTGGTTTTGTGTGTTTGTGTGTTTTGTGTTTTGTGTGCGTGTGTATTTTTGTGTGTGTGTGCGTGGTATTGTGTATGTGTATGTGTGTGTTTTGTGTGGGGTTTTTTGTGGGGTGTTTGTGTTGGGTTTTGTTTTGTGTGGGGATGTGTGTGTGTGCGTGCGCCCCCGTGTGTGTTTGTGTGTGTGGTGTGGTGTGGTGGGGCGTGGGGTGTTTTTGGGGTGAAATGCGTGTGCGGAAAACACATGAGGGGAAAAAAAAAAAAAATGAAAGAAAAGGAGCAAAGAATAAAAGAAGAAACATAGACCAAAAAATACGAAAACGTTAGCCCGAAGGGAGACACAAAAGGTAGAGAAAAGGAGAGGGATAGAGAGAGAAGAGAAGAGAGGGAGAAAGGACGTGTTAAATAAATGAAAATATTGCTGAGGGCGAGATGAAATTGGACATAAAAATCAGTGTCAATATTACAAGCGATAGATGGGTGAAAGATGCGAAAGGGAGAGAAAGAGAGAAAAAAACAATTAAAAATGAAAAGAAATAAAAAATGAAAAAAAAAAATGAAAAAAAAACAAAATAAAAAAAAATAAAAAAAAAAAAAACCAAATAAAAAAAAAGGGAATACACAAAAAATGAAAAATGGGATAAAAGAGGAAAGAAAAAAAAATAGAAAGGGGGGGGAAAGGGGGGAGAAAGAAAAAAAAAAAAAAGGGAAAAGGAAAAAGAAAAATAAAAAAATTTAAAAAAAAAAGGGGGGAAAAAGGAAAAAAGGAAAAGATAAAAAAAAAGGAAAAGAAGGAGCAAGAAAAAGTGGGAGGGGGGAAAAAGGAAAAGAAAAGGAAAACACAAAAAAGGGCCCGGAAAAAGAAAAGGGAGAGAAAAAGAAGAAGTGGAATAAAAGAAACGTGTTGGGGGAAAAAAAAGTAAAATGAAAATAAAACAAACCGAAAAGAAAGATACAAACAAACGGAAATAATTAAAGAAAAAAAAATATAATATAAAAAATACACACCATATCTCGGGCAACAGTATCGGGAAGGCCAACCAAAACAAAGACAAGGAACAAAAAAAAAAAAACCCTCATTTTTGGGAATAGGGCCCAAGTCTATTTTCCAGGGGGAAAATAACCCCGTTTTTTTTTTATGAAACGGGTTCAAGTCCATTAAAAAAATATTATTTGTTAACTTTTTCCTTATGATTAATTGATATTTTATTATTTGATTTGTTTTCAAAAGTTATCCGGAAATGGGAGGAAAAGAGTAGAGACGAGGAAAAAGAAGGGAATAAAAATAATAATAATATTTAAATAATAATTATAATAATAAATAAAAATAATAATATAAATTTATGAATAATTAAAAAGAAGAGAGAAGAAAAAGAAAAAAAGGGAAGAAGAAAAGAAGAAAAAAAGGAAAGGGAAAAGAAATGGTTCAGGAAAAGGTTCTGGGGTGGGAAGAAGAAGGGGAAAGGGGGAGAAGGGAAAAGGAATTATTGAAGGAGGGAAAAGAAAGGGAAAAGGGGGAAAAGGGAAAGGGGAAATAATAGTATAGTCAAAATTATAACTTTTAAAAACAAAAAACGGGAATTAAAAAACAAAGTAATAATAATAAAAAAATAAGGAATTTTAAACTTTGTTAAAAATAAGTAATAATGATAATAATAAGAATATCAATAACAATTAGTTTAAAAGTTACAGAAAAATCAAGACAAAATTTAAAAAAGTAATAGTTATGCTTAATAATATAGTAAATTTAAAAATCACAACAAATAGTAATGGCAAAAAATAATAAGTAATAGAATTAAAAATTAAACTACCAAAAGAATAGTAACATAATAGTTTTTTTAAAGAAGTAACAACAAGTAATAACAAGAGCAACAGTAAAATAAAACAAAAAAATACAGGAATTCAAAGAAATACAGGGAACAAAAAGATGTGTGAGAGAGAGAGTGAGAAAAGAGGAGGGAGGAGAGGAGGGAGAGGTGAGAGAGAGAGAGAGAGAGGAGGAGAGAAAAAAGGAATGAGGGGGGAGGGGAGGAGAAAGGGTAAGAGAGGAGAGGGAGGAGAGAGGAGAGGGGTGTAGAGAGGAGGGGGAGAGAGAGAGGGAAGAGAGAAGGAAGAGGGGAGGGGAGAAGAAATGAGAAGAGAGAGAAAGAGATAGAGAGAGAGGAGAAAGAGAGAAGAAAGAGAGAGAGAGAGAAGAAGAGAAAGAGAGAGAGAGAGGTTAGAGGGAGAGGGAGGAGAAGGGGGAGAAGAGAGGAGAAAAGAGAGGGGGAAAGAGAGAGGAGGAGAGAGAGAAAAAAGAGAGAGAGTGGAGGAGGAGAGTGAGAGAGAAGAGAGGTAGAGAGAAAAGAGAGGGAGAGAGAGAGAAAGAGGGGGGGAGGGGGAGGGGTGGGGGAGGAGGAGGAAGAGTGAATGTGAGGAGGAGAAAGGAGAGGGAGGTAGAGAGAGAGGGGAGAGAGAGAGGGAGAGAGAGAGAGAGAGAGGAAGAGAGAGAGGAGAAGAGAGAAAAAGATATGAAGGAGAGAGAAGGAAAAAATAGAGAGAGAGAGAGAAAGGGTAGAGGGAGAGAAGGGAAGAGAGAGGATAGAGGAAAAGAGAGAGAAAGAAAAGATTTAGGAGAGAAAGAGAGGGGAGAAAAAGAGAAAGGAGAGAGAGAGAGAGAGAGAGAAAACGTATTATAAGTATTATAAATAAAACAGGAATAAAGGCTAAGGGGCGAATAAGGAACAGGGAAAATAAAAGATAAGGGGGGAAGGGTTTAAGAAAAAAAATATAAAAAAAAAAACACGATAATTACGCCGGTTCTTAGAATTTTCTCCTTTCCTCCCCTCCCCTTTTCATCTCTCTCTCTCCTTCTCCCTCTCTTTTTCTCTCTCCTCCATTTCCCAAATCCTCTTGCCTCTCTCATTTACATCTTTACCCGCCTTTTAAACGATTTCCAAACATTCTCTCCCTCTCTCCTTTTTCTCCTTCTCCGCTTTCTCTCGTTTCTCCCCTTCCTTCCCTTCCCCTTCTCTCACTCCCTCTTTTTTTTCCTCAATTTTCTCATCTCCTCCTTCATTGGTTTTATTGCCCTTTGAAGAGGCGATGGGGGGGGGAGGGAGGGAGAATGGGGATGGGAAGGACGAGGGAGGAAGAGGAAGAGGAGGAAAAAGGAAGAGGAAAAGGGAAGAGGAGGAGTAGGAGGAGGAAGAGGGAGGAAGAGGAGGAGGAGGAAGAGGGAGGATGAAGGAGGAAGAGAAGGAGGAAGAGAAGAGGAGGAGGAAGGAGGAGAAGGGAAGGAGGAAGAGAGGGGAGAAGGAAAAGGAGGAAGAAGGAGTAAGAAGAAGGAGGAAGCGGAGGAGGAAGAAGAAGGAGGAGGAAGAGGGAGGATGAAAGGAGGAAGAGAAGGAAGAAGAAGAAGAGGAGGAGGAAGGAAGAAGAGGGAGAAGGAAGAGAGAATAAGGAAAAGGGAAGAGAAGGAGGATGAAGGGAGTAAAGGGGAAGGGAAAAGGAGACGAAGGAATAGAGGAATAAGAAGGGAGGGGTGGGGTGTGTGTGGGGGGGGGGGGGAGAGGGAGATAAGGAGATAACATTGAGTTCCTCCAAGACGGATGACCAGAGAGAAACGGTCGTGTTCTTTTGAACGCTGAATTAGGACAAAGGGAAACACTCTAGGAGGATTAACGTTCTTCACCTTTGCCCTTCTTTGTTCTCTCTTTCTTCTCTGTCTCTTGTTTTCTCTCTTTCTCTTACTCCATCTCCCCCTTCTCTCGTTTTCTCTTGTCTTTTATTTTTGTGTTATTTTTATTCTCAGTCTCTTGTTTTCTCTCTTTCTCTTACTTCACCTCCCCCTTCTCTCGCTTTCTCTTGTCTTTTATTTTTGTCTTATTTTTATTCTCTGTCTCTTGTTTTCTCTCTTTCTCGTACTCCCTCTCTCTCTCTTGTATTTTTTGCTTTTGTTCTCCTTTGTCCTATCTCTCTCTGTCTGTTTGTTTTCTCTCTTTCTCTCCCTCTATCTCTCTCTCTTTTTTTCTCTTCATCTCTCATTCTCTCTCTCTTTTTCTCTTCTACTCTCTCTCTCTTTCTCTTATTTTTACTTTTGCTCTCCTTTGTCCTACCTTTATCCTTTGCCTCCGTTTTCTCTCTTTCTCTTACTCCCTCTCTCTCTTCCTCTTTTAGCTTTTGCTATTTGTCTGTCTGCTTCTCTCTGTCTGTTTTTGCCTCTATCTCTGTCTCCCTTTCTACCCCTCTTCTCTTCTCCTCTCCATCTCCCTCTTCCTTTCTCGTTATTCTTGTTCCCCTTATTCCCTTATTTTATTCTTGTTCTCTACTTGTTTCCCTTAATCCCCTCATTATCCCTTTATTTTATTGTTGTTCTCTTTGCGATTTGTTCTTTTTGTTCTCTTTGTTCTTTCTCGTTATTTCTTGTTGTTGTTTTGTTTTCTTTTTGCTTTGATTGATTGGCCTTTTATCGCTGTCTTTATCTTACCCTTTATTTCGGTTCTGCTATTTCTCCTGCTATTCGTTTTCGTTCTTTTCCTATTGCCTCTTTCTCTTCTCTCTTTTCCTTTCTCTCCTTGAGTTTTCTTTCCTTAAAGTCTTTCTATTCTCTTTTCTTACCTTTCTCCCTCGTTCTTTCACTCATTATCTTTGT